>NC_056498.1:89464323-89469818 GCF_014905685.2 Nematolebias whitei
ATATATATATATATATATATATATATATATATATATATATACATACACTTATACTGTATAACTATAAATACACATGGTACAGTTTATATATGTATATGTGTGCGTGTGTGTGTGCATGTAGATTTTTTTCTACATTTGTTTTTTGTGCTGTCGACATTTAAAAAACATTTTACACTTGTCTTGTTGTTTTATTCAGGGGTTTTTGACACTCAATTCAAGACAAATTTCCAGTACATCCGCCTTATCTGTTTATTGAAGAAATAAAACATCCATTTAAATCATAATGAAGTCATTTAAGGATTTTCTCACTTTAGAACTGAACTGCATTTGGCCCTTAGTGATAAAGGCTGATCTGATTAAAATAAAAACAATAAATCCAACTTTTTTGTGTCAACAATTATCATTCCTGTGTGTACAAAGTCTTGCGTAATTACTTAGCTAAATGTACAATATGCTTGTCATTCTGAGAACCGTGTACTCCCACAAAGATTTTGCTATAATTTCATAATTGTTACCCAATTATTAACTTTTAGAATCAATCCCTGTGGGGCGGGTGTGGCTGAGTGGTTAGAGCAGTCGTCCTCCAATGCGAGAGTTGGGGGTTCGAATCCACCAGCAGTCACATGTCGAAGTGTCCCTGGGCAAGACACTGAACCCCTCATAGCCTCTAATGTGTGTCCCATCAGGGTATGAATGTGATCTAAAGCTCTGATTAGTCTCTTTAGAATGAATTGTCCAATTAGCTTTGTAGAGATCTAGTAGAGTGCTGTATGAATGGGTAAATGAGGACACAGGTTGTAGTGTAAAACACTTTGAGTGTCTTGAAATAAGATAGAAAGGCGCTATATAAGTACAGTCCATTTACCCAACTAAAATCTCACCAACACTTCTCTAAGTTTCCAAAACCTAGGCTGTATATTATTTTTTAGTTTGTTTAACTCAACTAATGAATAACCAAACGCTGCCAATCAGAAAATTAACATCCTCTGCTTTAAATGCATCTTTCAGTTTGGCATAATGAAGCATGTTTTAATATTTACCCATCGTCATTTGAACCCTTTGCAACTTTAAAACATCCATTTGAAATGTTATTTCCTCACCGTTACTGCATTGTTTTCAGCTACAGGATGATCAGGGAGCATGATGTACCTCATTCATTTAGTGTAATATTGACCCTTTTTACTTTACAGTTAAGTTTTTTGTGTGTGCTTTATACTTGTTGGCTTAAAACTGTGTCAGACCTTCATACATAAAAATTTAAGGTTCAGTTTAATTTGACAGAGCCATTGCAGTTGTTGGCTGAGATCAAATGGCATAAACTAGGTTGATTCTAAAAGTTAATCAGTGTTGATATAGTCATCAGCTACTTTCTGGGAGTTTTAATTAAAGCCATCAAGTAGTTCAACAAACAGACAGGGTTAACACCATACTGGATCAATTTGACTTTAAAAGTTAAACAGTTTGGGTGTACTTTCAATTATTTCTTTCTGAATGTTTCATTAAAATATATTCAGCGGTTCATGAGGTATTTTGTTAACAAAAAACAAAAACAAATACAAGTTAAAAAATACATCTATGTACTTTTCTTATGATATGATACACCTAATTGTGTTTTAAAAGAAATTGAGAACCTATGCAAACGTTTTCTATTTGAATTTCTTTTTATTTTGCAGTTGATTGATTGCACTCACTACTGTGAGCCCAACTAAACTCACAAGTCCCACTTATTAGGATTAAAGTCTATAACAAGTACAAGAAAAGCAAGTCTAACAACTACGATAATATACTACAAATATAAAGTCTTTTTTTTTTTTTAAATAAAGGATATTAAACCATTATGCAGGTTTCGGCCTCAAGGTTTGGACAGTTATGACACATAGAGTAAACAAAAATGGATGCAACAAAATATCCACCTTATTCTTAGGCCTCAATGTGCCTTGTGTGAATTATAGGCACAACTTCCGGCGCAGACCAGAACCAGCATTCGTTTATGTGCAAACAGTACAAGCTAATGCAGTTTCTCCAAGCACTGTGGATTTAATTTAAACATGTAGGAACACCACCTCAGAACTCCAACAGGACAATATAATCATCCTGCTGCCTGCTGAAGACAAGGGATGGAGGACGACCTGAAGAAGTTGCTGCAGATACTATCAGATATAGTTACTTCATTGACTCGATTACTTCCAACAGTGAAGCGATGAGCAACCTGAAAAACTCTGAGGTGTATCAGTATCTACACAATAATAAGGTCAGTCGTGTTTTGTTAAAAGAGGTGGGACACAATCTTATTGACCTTAAATCAGACACAGAGTCCAGCCAAAGCCTTAAAGTCCTCCATCACTGAGCTCGGGTTAATTGCAGAGATAATCATAAAACTGAAGATGAACAAATACTATAATGCTGTGTCCTCCATACACTTGAAATCAATCATACCTGATATTCTCATCACTGTTTTCAATCCTTCTGAGGATCCGGCGTCTCTTCTCCGGTGGTTTATTGTCGTCCAGACACAAAGTAGAATGCAGGTTTTCCTCCGTCGGCCGTTTGTCCACAAAGTGAAATTGGTTCACATACAGCATTTTGGGTGGTCTCTTCATGTTCACACTTTTCAGCCACATTTTTCATAATTCCTCATCTGTAGGTAGGAGATGGAAACTATACCACTTTTTGCAGGAACACTTTTTTTGTTTTGGTCCATGTTCAAACTCAGTTGTTGTAGCCAATGATTTAGTTTGGTCTGGTTGTCCGTGCAGCCGTGAACATAACAGGCACCTGAACTCAACACATCTATTTTAGTAAACTTTATGGTTGTTAAATAAATGTCAACACAACAAAAACAGTTTTATATGCTAAACTGAATGCAAATTACTTTCAAATAAACTGCGGTCTGTGCTTCACTACCATGCAAAACCATTGCTTACTGCTACTTCCTGTCTGACAGGAAGTTGTACCCATAATAATTTATACAGTAAAGCCCTCAGGAAAAAGGTGGATAAAAAGGTAAAACAGTCAGCTTGGCAAAAACATCACTTAAGCAGATGTCTTATGAGTAAAGACATTTTATGCTGCTACCTTTTATTTGTTTAAAAACAAAATAAAATATCTTCCAGTGTGTAGCTGAGTGAAGAACTGATAAAGGTGTGGCTTCAGGCAGAAACAACAGACTCGGCAACAACACTCTTAAATCTCAGCCTGCTACCCATGGTGCAATTATCGTCATAGGCAGCACAGGTTTCTTATGATTTATGATGAATCCTTCTCTCAATTTATCACTGATGGCAGGAATGTATAATTCAAAACATTTAATAATTTGCTATGTGTTCATTCTGTGCCTCCATGAACACAATCACCAGTGCTTCTCCAGCAATTTTTTATTTGCTCTTCATACGTAAACAGATCTGTTAAGGGTCACTGCACGTTCTTGAATAAAGATACCAGATTAAAAATTACATTGATTATCTTTGTCTGTCTGTCCGTCTATCCATCCATCTATAAAACCTACCCCCCCTCCATGTTCCATCATGCTCTTGTTTGCTCCCACCATTAACATCTTTTCAACATGAAACATTCTCCAGTGCTGTTAAGTGCTTCCCCGACCTCATCTTGTAATAACCTTCATCACCACTCTACTTTCTTGTCCCATTCAAATTGTTCAGTAGTTTATTTAACAGAGACTGTCATCCTACTGAGAAAATACAACAAAATCTGGCCGTAATATTTCATAAAGGAAAGGAAAGACAGATATGTGACCCTGTAACCAAAAAAGAATTATCAAGACAGAGCTTATCTATCTCAACTATTGTTTCTGTCATCCCATTACAGTTTCTTGTGAGTCTTGCAACAACAGCAGTGACAACAAAAGCAAGGACCGAATTTTATTTAAAATGATTCCAAGGTTCCCATTTTGAAACTAACAAAAACAAATACATTTTCAAACCACACATTGTTTGATATTAAGCTCTTAAATCTTGTTGTTCTTTTTATTATTTGTACCTTTTGTGTTGCCAGTGATTCTCCTAGTTACAAATCTTTGTCCATATTGACTCAACATTTTGACACAATGACTATTTATAGACACCAAAGGTTTGACGAAACTGTAGAATGGTCACCATGTAACTTGTTTGGTATGTTCACTATGCCCTCTGGTTGAGTCAGTATACCCGATGGATGGCCCCTAGGTCTAAGAGTATTAACATGCTGTGGGGTAAGTGATGGATACCCCTCTGGTCTGTTTCAATTGCATGCCCCTTCTTTTTATTTCCCAGGGTGCCCTTGGTAGGTCAGTCAACAATGGTGCTCCAAGCACATTTTCACTCACAGACTAATTTTGCATCCTTTAATATTGCATGGAGCTCATTTAGAGGATGTAGAATTGGAGTACAGTACACACACAGACCAATACAAGCATGCAAGCACATCTACTTTGTTGTAATTTTCCCTCTCAGCAGCTCTCTGGGGTGCATTTTATGATACAAAACAATTTTAGACTGATGTGGTTATGCATGTCAAATCCTGACTGTGTATTTGTGTGTGTACACATAATAACTTTTTTGTATTTTTATGTATCAGGGCTGCACAAAACATCAAAATTTATTGTCACTGCAATATTAATGTGTGCCGTTTCAATATATAAAAAAACAACCCATGATTGGAATGCAGTAAATCTTGAGCTATATGCATGCATGTCAATTGTATTTTAGGACAATCCCATAGACTCTCACTGCCAATGTAGGCATCATTGGTAATGAGAATCAAATTAGAAACAGAAGCACACTGGCTAAAATGCACACAAGCCTTGTGAACTTTGTGATGACAGAATAGAAAGGAGTGAAGAAGAAAAAAAAAAATTGGTTTATCACAACTGATGTCATCATGGAAATATTCACCAATATCACATTTTTTAACCTTGTGCAACACTATTGTTGGATGTAACTGGGACCTTGTGTTCATAATTTCGCTCCACCACATGTACCACATGAGGTGCGAATGACAATAAAGAAACTCTGACTCTGACTTTTGTTTGCATCGTCCCCCCCACCTCCATTCCCCCCCCCCCCCACACACACACACACACACACCTTTTCTGTAGTTCTACAGAAAAGTGACCCACCCCAATCCCCCTTCTACTGTTCTCTTGTAGTCATCAATCAAACTGCAACCTTAATTTATGTGCTACTTCTAGGAGCAATGTCATTTATTTTAGGGGGAAGAATATCACTGTTGCACAGCTCTAGGGAGAAGTGGCTTCTGTTAGTGGCAACATATTTCTTAATACTTTATGAGCTAAAAGAGGTTTGCTAGACTGGCTAAAAAGTGAAGCAATATCTTAGGTGGACATACTTAAGAAAAACCACAAGGGCTTATATACATATGTCTAAATTGAAAACCAAAAGCTAAACATTTTCAACACTAAAAGCAAACAGACCAGCAAATATCATTCCAGAAGACACAAAAAAATACAGCAGACATTGTAGCTAACTTTTTTTTTTTTT
>NC_056498.1:89472818-89504760 GCF_014905685.2 Nematolebias whitei
TTTTTTTTTTTTTACCATCTACACTTAGGCTACATGAAGCCAGTATAATGACAAATGTAGGGAAAATGTCCTGCTTCTGTTTATATGTTGCTGAATCTGGCAACACAGGTCAAGGGTTGCAAGCAAAAGGGGTTATGTGAGTCATGACTGGATGAGGTCAATGTGAGGTTATTTCCGTTTGGGGATTCCAGACTATTCCTGTCCATCACATAAAGCAATCCAGAAGACCTCTTCCACCCAGCGTCTCTCCTCCATTCCCTCCTGTCATAGTGATACACACCAGAAGGCAATAGATTCTGAGAATGCAGGCGATTGAAAGCAGTCTGTTGTGATAAAGTCTTGATGTGTGCAGACTGCTAGAGATTAAGGTCTCACTGTGAAAGCTATTGCTTCTTTTTCAAGACCTTATACATTTCAGTCAAACATGTTGAGTAAATATGCTTAAATATATAAGTCACAAGTGAAAAAGTATATAATGTTTTTGCATTGTGAGCATTTTGGTTTTTTGTTATCTTATATTTTTGCATAAGTTACAAAACATAGCCTTTTTAAATCACTGAGAAGCATGTTTCTGAAAGCACATTAAAACCAAGATGTATAATAATTTAGCTCACAGTACGCTGTTCCCAATTGTGCATATGGTATCAGTTTATGTGATCAGGAAAATGCAACACCCCACCCAGTTTTATTGGCTTTGTGAAATTGTGGTGAGCCTTGATTCAGTGTAGCTACATGCTACACGCTAATCTCCAGTGTATAACTTGGTCTAAGATGAGCAGATCTCTTTGCTCTTCTCAAGGGATCTTTATCTCTGCAAGACAATTGAATTATTTTCTCTTGATCAGATGGAGGAATTAAGTTACAGTGACCATAATCTACAAAAAACAGACTGCTTGTGTCATAAAGCTGTGTGAAGAAAACATGAACAGAGCCCACAGCCAAATTTAGTAGCAACTTGAGGTCTATTGTCCCACTGCCTGTAAGAGCTGTTAGAAGGAAATCAGAGTCCTTGCAAGAAGGAAACTAAGAAGAAGAGCAATATTCCCTATATTCCGTTGACAAAGACATTTTCACAACAGCTTCTAAAGTTAAGAGCACTGTGTCTTTATTGATTTCTTTGGAGCAGCGCTCGGGAGATGGCGCCGAGAAAATGAGGTCTGGCTTGAAGGTTTATGTCCTGCCACTGTTAGAAGGAAACGTGAGCCGAGGATTCAGCTGGCCTTTTATTGTAAATGGGCTCCCTCTAGATGGACTTAAAGTGTCTGTTTTCCTCGCTATTGGAGGCGAAATAAATATGAAGGGTATCGGTAAATGGGCAGGAAGACTCCAAACGAGTGCTTAGGGACAGTTTTCCATTATTGTCATCTTTTATCTTGGACAGATAGTGATATCAGCCACCGAGTCGTCAATGGCCATTCCCGATGACAGGTACACAGGTTATGGAGTAATGTGAAAACATAATAGTAGCTATAACTCGTAAAAGGACAATTTGAGACTATTGGCCCCAGAAAACACAAGATATTTTTAATTAATGCAGATTGCTGAACAATATACCAGCCAGCACAATAGAACATTCCTCTTTATTTAACACCTAGACAGGAAAAACAAGTTGTGCATTTGAAAACATTCTCATTTCTTTTATTGTCTCACTACAACAGGTATGCACATTTATAGATGTGTTGACATAATTTTCACATTACCCCCCCAAAAAAATAAAATAAATAAATAAATAAATAATAAATAAATAAATCAACAACAAAAAAGGCCAACTTATGTGACTGGCCACAATGCACCAATTTTGTCTTATCGTTTGTACTGGCAGCTTTTTTTCCAGAAGTTGGGGGACATATCAACATAAGTTTTGCCAAATTCCCATTTAGCATTTTTGTGTTTTTCTGCCTTTAGTGGAGCACTCCTATGTCTTCTTCCATGGCACACAATATGATTCAAAATGTGACAGATGGTGTAATCTGAAAATAACATAACTTGACCTTGAAGTTTGGCTTGAAAAGTTTTCTTGGTTCTTTTTCTACCTTCCAGTCAAACTGGGGTTCCTCGTGGGTCCACATCCTTGAATGTTGGCTACACTCCAATGAACTTTGTACTTTTTAATACTATGGTCAACTGGTCAGATGAACATGAGGTGGCTAAGAGATGATCTTGTAGCCTTCATCTATTATCTTCTCTCTGAGCACCTGAAAGCTCACACCTTTACTTTTTCTGCTCTATTTTCAATGTTCAGCACACAATACCAAACTAACCAGTGGTAAGAAACCAGTAAAGAAATCATCGACAGGACCTGAATTTTTTTTAACCTGGATTATTGAGTATGGACTTTAATACCCAGTGATATGTTTGTTCTATTTCATATAGGATTCGCCCTTTAAGGCTGTCGCTTGTGGGTTTTATCCCATCACGCAAAGTGTTGCACTGAAAAATTTAGTCCACGCCCACCTGTCGTGTGGGCCCCACCCGGTCCGTATAAATTACGTCGAGAGCGGGTAATCGGCTCCCATTTTTCTTCAGCAAGCAATTAGCACGGATCTTCCAACAACGCGATGTCCAGCGCCAACACCATCCGCCTGTGCCCCTCCTGCAAGACCGGCTACATGCTGAGCTTTGACCGGCACAACACCTGCGAAGAATGCCTGGGTCCCCGCCATGCCGACCTCGCCTCCTCCTGCCGCCTCTGTGACCTCATCCCCCCTGAGGAGAGGTAGAGGCGAGCAGCCTTGTTTAAGGCTAACATCGAGGAGTGCCTCTCTGTGGCGGGGGACTGTTCGCTGGAAGATGCCATCAACATTTTTTACGCCAGGTCTCGGAGCGGATCGGATGGTTCCTCCGGGGCAGGCAACGTCAGCAGCAGCCCCGTTGCTCCCTACCTCCCGGAGAGCATAGTGTTGGAACGGGAGGGGCCGAGCGGATGCTCACCACTCCTGGGCCTTTCCACATCAGTGACCACACCGCTCCCAGCAGTCGGTGCCCTCCTCTCGGAGCTGCCCGGCATAATCCAGGAGGCGGCTGACATGAAGGGACTTTTTGTCCCTCTCCTCCCCCCGCCCAGATCGGATGATCTAGCGGGAAGGTTTGGCTCCACCCCGGCTCGCCGCCCTGACCCCATCTGGCCTTGTTTCCCAGCAGTGACGTCCTACTGGAACGAGACTGCAGCCAGACCTGGTAAATTGAGAGCGCCCGTCTCCACCTTCGCACCCATCACCGGAGTGGAGGGGTTTACTGAGCGGAATTTTCCCTCGGTGCCCCCCCTGGAGCCAAGCCTGGCGGAAGCTCTCGGAGCAAAAGTGTCCAGGTTGGACTAGCATCCAGTGCCTCCGGGGAAGCACAACCAGACGGTGACGTCACTCTCCAACTGAGCTCACCAGTGTGCGTTCTAGGCGGCCGCAGTGAACAACAATGTTGCTCTGCTGGTCTATAGCATCTCAAAGAGGCTGGAGGAAACAGACCTGCCTGAGGAGAAAAAGAGCTCACTCTGCAAGGCATCTGGCGTCATCCTCAACCTGTGCGCCTCCTCTGATGTTTGCCTGTCTCGCATCGTTGCCTGGATGACAATGATCCAGCGGTCCACCTGGCTTCGACACTCCCCCTCCCTGCCAGAGAAACTGCAGAAGGACCTGTTGGAGGGCCCCCTCACAACGGATGCGCTGTTCGGAACCAATTTCAAGGCCATGCTGGAAAAATCGAAGAAATCGGAGGAGGTGTCGGAGACTGTGCGCCACCTGATGAAGCCGCACTCCTCCTCCACACAAACGCGTGTCCCCATGGCAGCGACAGCCCCCACCCAAGCAACGTTACATTGCTGAGGGCACGCACGCCTCCCCTCAGTGCACGCACATCCCGAGCGTGGCACAGAGGCTTTGACTTGGCTGACGTCCGTAAAAGACATGACGCATTACAACAACGCGTGCCCGCTCCCAGAGCGTTACGCGGAGTGGCAACGAGCATGCTCCCTGAACAGCTGGATGAACCGTCTTATCGGCAAGGGTTACACGCTGCAGTTCGCAGCGCAACCCCCACCGGTCAGAGGGATTATAGAGACGGTTCTGTCATCTTCAGAACAGATCTCATCCTTTCCTGCAGAAGTTCAGGAACTACTGGTAAAAAATGAAATTTCCAGGGTTCCCAACGGAGAGGAAAACACAGGGTTTTACTCACGTTACTTCCTGGTTCTGAAACGGACCAGAGGGATGAGACCCATCTTAGATCTATTCATTTTCAACAAGTCGATTATGGAGAGACAGTTTCACATGTTGACAACCAGACAGCTGTTGAACAACATTCACCAGAACGACTGGTTTACCTCCATCAATCTCAAAGACGCTTATTTTCACATTCCAATCATTCCAAAGCACAGAAAGTTCCTGCGCTTCTCCTTCCAAGGGACCCAGTACCAATACAACAGGCTTCCGTTCGGTTACTCCCTCGCACCACGCACGTTTTCAAAATGTGTGGAGATGGCCCTGCAGCCGCTACACAGAGCAGGGATGAGAATTCTGTTTTACCTGGATGATCTAGTGTTGCTGACCCAATCCAGGCAGGAAGCAGCGGCACAAACCAAAGCGATGACGTCACACCTGTTAAATTTCGGCTTTGCCTTAAACTGGGAGAAGAGCTCGATTCTCCCGGCCCAGATGATCGTTTATCTGGGAGTGGAGCTAAACTCTGTCACTATGAGGGCCCGTTTTTCACAAACGAGAGCCAAAACTCTAAAAGACCAGTTCTGCCATTTAAAACCCGGCAGAGTAGTGAAAGTTGTCTCCATCATGAAACTGTTAGGAACAATGTCGTCAGCTCACGCGGTGGTCCCGGTGGGCTTACTTCACATGAGACGTATCCAGAGGTGGTTCGCTCATCTGCGCATAGATCCAGTAAGGCAGTAGAAGCGGATGATTTCTGTGCCCCCCTCCATGGGAACCGACCTGAAACATTGGGGAAATCCTCTCACGCTGTCAGAGGGAGACCCTGTCAGCAGACCTATGTCACACGTCTCAGTTTTCACAGACGCGTGCCTGTCAGGTTGGGGAGGAACGTGCCTGTCACAGGCAGTGGGGGCGCTGTGGCCAGCTCACACATCAGCTCACATAAATGTTTTGGAATGTTGCACAGTTTTGAATGTGATTCAACATTTTGCTCCTGTGTTGCAGAATCAGCACGTTCTGATCCATACAGACAACAGAGTAACCGCTACTTACATAAACCGGCAGGGGGGCGTGCGCTCAGCCCAAATGTTACACATTGCGAGACAGCTGCTGTGTTGGGCACACAAAAACCTGCTCTCCATCAGAGCAGTGTATATCCTCAGCGTCCTGAACAGAGGAGCGGACATAATGTCCAGGGGCGGTCCGCGCAACGGGGGCTGGAGTCTCCATCCCGAGCTGATTTCTCAGATTTGGGAGAAATTTGACAGAGCGGAAGTGGACCTATTTGCCACACAGGAGAACGCCCAGTGTCAACTATGGTTCTCGTTGAGCCCACGGGATGATCCACCGTTAGGAGTGGACGCATTTGCCCACAGTCCGTGGCCCAAAATGCTCCTTTACGCTTTTCCCCCAGTCCCTCTAATATCACGGTTTCTGAACCGAGTTCAGGAGGAAGAACTGTCTGCCACTCTGATAGCCCCCGAGCACGTGAGCGCCCCATCGTTTCCAATCCTGCGACGTCTGTTATTGGGTCATCTGTGGAAACTGCTGTGGAGGGATGATGCTCTCCTCCAGGCGGGATCAGGAGTCACTCAGAAATAGGCCAGCATCTTTGGGTCTGGCTGTTGAGTGGATCCGCTTAGAGAAGATGGGTCTCTCTCAAGAAGTAGTACGCACAATCCAGGATACATGCGCTGCCTCTACCACAGCGCTGTACACATCAAAGTGGACAGCTTTCAATGCTGGTGTATGGAAAAAGGTGTAGAGGCCATCTCATGTCCACTAGGTGGCGTGCTGTCCTTTCTGCAGCAGCTGATGGACATAAATCTGGCGTTCAGCACAATTAAAATATATGCTGCAGCCATCTCTTCCTGTCATGAAGGCTTCAGTGATAGAACAGTTTTTAGTCACCCGCTGATGAAGCGTTTTCTAAAAGGTGTTCGGAGACACAGACCAGTGTCACGTCCACTAGCTTCACAGTGGGACTTAATATTGGTTTTGCGAGCCCTGATCAAAGCCCCTTTCGAGCCATTAGATCAGGTTTCGATTAAATTCTTGTCACTTAAAACAGCCCTGCTGTTGGCTTTGACATCTGCAAAGAGAGCGAGTGATTTATCTGCCCTCTCTGTTGCTCCGTCATGCCTCAGGATTCAGGCTGATGGCAGTTCAGCTGATCTGAGACCTGATCGAGAATGATAACATTGGAGGGTTTTTTTTCCCTCCTCCCCACAAATCAGAAGAAGAAGCATCTTTTCATCTCCTCTGCCCTATGCATGCATTGGCATGTTACGTAGCAAGCAGGACCACACTGCGTCAGACTCAACATTTGTTTGTGCATTATAGAGACGCCTCTGCAGGTCGCCCGTTATCCACCCAGTGCCTGTCACACTGGCTGTGTGAGGCCATTTCTGAAGCTTACAGAGCATCAGGTTTAGAGCCCCCTGATAACCTCATGGCGCACTCGACCAGAGGAATCACATCCTCGACAGCCTTGCATAATGGTATGACAATGCAGGATGTTTGCACTGTGGCCACGTGGTCATCGCCCTGCTCATTTATTCACTTCTAACTGTGTGATGTGTCGGCTCTCTCCATGACGCATTCTGTCTTCTGTGCCTTAACAGAATGAATCTCATTGTTTTCATGGAACTTTGTTTAAACTCACATCTGACTGCATGCAATTACAGTGTGAGATATTTTTTTATCAGTCACAAGTTTGTGACTGTTGGTTTTTGTTCTAATGTCAATAATCAGATCATGACTACTGTTACCAATCAGTTCATTTGATGACTAATCAGTTCATTTATTATGAATCTGTTCACTGTTTTTTCAGCCTCTCCCCTTTTCCCGTCGAGAACCTTTCTTTCCGGGGCGCCCATGTACACGGAATGCGTAAATTACGTAGTACGCATCTGTACATGGTGCGCGTAATTACGCAGTGCATATTTATGCACATGGAGGGCTGAGTGATAAAATGTTTTTTGATACGTGGGTGCTTCATATGGTGTTCGAATGGACCCAGTGAGGCAGAGACTACATCCTACTTCACCTTTAACCCACAAGCGACAGCCTTATAGGGCAAAGCTTATACGAAATAGAACGTTGGTTACGTACTGTAACCCCAGATTCTATGAGTATAGGCGTAGCCCTTTAAGCTCTGGGCCTCACTGGCTTCTAAATGGCTGAAGAAAAAAGCTATTTGGGAGTCGATTACCCGCTCTTAACGTAATTTATACGGACTGGGTGGGGCCCACATGACAGGTGGGCGTGGACTCAATTTTTCAGTGCGACGCTTTGCGTGACGGGATCGAACCCACAAGCGACAGCCTTGAAGGGCTACGCCTATACTCATAGAATCTGGGGTTACAGTGCATAACCAATGTTTCTTTTAAATACACTGAAATACCATACCAAACCACTTTATTTATAAAGCACTTAAAACACCAGCAAGGCCAACCAAAGTGCTGTACAGACAAAACAACAGGTAACACACAAAGCAAAATAAAAAATGAGGTAAATCAGAATATAGACAAAAAAACACAAAAAACGATGCAGATAATGACAAAAAACCAGTGTGGAGCATACAGGATCAAAACACAGATCATCTTGTGTTGAAAGCTATTGAATAGTAGTGAGTTTTTAAACGGGACTTGAAAACCGAGAGGGAGGGGGCCTGTCTGACAAGCAGAGGTAACTCGTTCCAGAGTCTTGGTCCTGCTACAGAGAAGGCCCTGTCACCTCTGCGTTTAAGACGAGTTCCTGGAACTGTGAGGAGCAACTGGTCCGCTGAACTCAGGGAGCGTGGTGGGACATGCGGTTGTAGCAAATCAGAGAGATGGGGGGGAGGGGGGGCGAAACTGTTCAGTGATTTGTAGACATACATGAGTATTTTGAACTGGATTCGAAAGTGAACCGGTAACCAGTGCAGTGAGGCCAAAACTGGTGTAATATGCTCTCTTTTGCCTGTACTGGTTAAAAATTGGGCTGCTGCATTCTGGAGCAGTTGTAGTCGTGCAATGGAGGTCTGACTGATACCAAACAGGAGTGAATTGCAGTAATCAAGCCTAGATGTAATGAATGCATGCATTACTGTCTCCAAGTTATTTTTGGACAATATGGGCTGCAGTTTGGACAGCCGCCTCTTGGAAGAAGCATGATTTAACAATCATGTTTACATGATTGTTAAGCTTCAGGGAAGGGTCCATTATCACGCCCAGATTAGTGACTCTTTGTTTTTCTGACAGGGTTAGAGCGGAGAGGTCGATACAGTGGTTTATGATCGTGTCATTGGGAGGGAACAACATGACTTCAGACTTCTTTTCATTGAAACTTAAGAAGTTTAAAGCAATCTAGTCCCTGATGTCAGCCAGGCAGTTGAGCAGCGGTTGAATAGAGCATGTACCATTGTGTCTTGGGGGAAGTAAATTTGACAGTCATCAGCATAGAAGTGGAAGGGCATGTTGTGTTTCCGGAAAATAGCACCAAGCGGCAGCATGTATAAAGAGAATAGGAGGGCCCCAGGATGGACCCCTGCGGAACCCCGCATTTAAGCTCTGCCTCTGCGGAACTAAAATCCTTGATGGAGACACAAAAGGATATGTCAGCGAGGTAAGATCTGAATCAATTGAGGGCTGATCCTGTGACGCCCACCCACTGCTCCAACCTAGCAATGAGGATCTCATGGTCGATGGTGTCAAAGGCAGCTGTGAGGTCCAACAGGACAAGCAGCACAGAATCACCGGTATCTGTGAATCTGAAGATGTCGTTAAAGACCTTCAGCAGGGCAGTTTCAGTGCTGTGGAGAGGTTTAAAGCCAGATTGGAAAAGCTCTAAGATGGCGTGATCCTCCAGGAAGCACTTAAACTGGGACTCGACTATTTTCTCCAGTACTTTAGAAACAAATGGGAGTTTGGAGACAGGCCGGTAGTTGGAAACGACTGAGGGGTCAAGGTTTGATTTTTTTCAGGAGAGGCTGGACAGCAGCATGTTTAAAGGATTTTGGTACCACGCCAGTGGATAAACTACTGTTTACTATGGCAAGAATGGACGGACCTAGAGTTGGAAACACCTCCTTTAGTAGTCGAGGGGAGACCACATCAAAGGGGGAGCCAGAAGGTTTCAAGCTGCACATGACCTGCTCTAGAGAAGATAGAGTGATGGGTTCAAAATGGTCAAAAGGAGCTACAGATTGAGGTGGAATGGATGGGTCATGAGTTGGAGGAGAAATGAGAGCCCTGGTGGTCGCAATTTAAAAAAAAAAGAAATGTAAGAAGTTGTCGCACAGCTCAGTCGAGGCTTCCAGAGGTGATGGTTCAGTGAGGTGGAGAACAGAGTTTAGGGTGGAGAAGAGGACACGTGGGTTGTGAGAGTTTGAGGTATATATATCAGAGAAGAATTTTGATTTAGCAGCTTTTACTGTTTTCTGATAACGGCGCCAACTCTCTTTAAGTATCTGAAAAGAGACCTGCAGCCTGTCTTTCCTCCACTTTCGTTCTGCCCTCGTACATTGCTGCCTAAAGGCCTTGGTGACGTCACTCAGCCAAGGTTTTGCTTTGATTTTTGATTTTTTGGTTTTAACAGGTGCCACATGATCCATAGTCTTTAAGCAGACAGAGTTGAACTGGGATGTCAGCTCTTCACTGGTGGTGAGAAACACTGGGGCCTGAATTATCATTTCAGAATTATAAACATCTGTGAAACGTGTGGCAGTGAAGTGGTTAATGGTCCGAGTGCTACATGCAGGATTGCACGACTTAGGAGTTAGATGGGGGAGGGTGAACTCAAACTGGACTGGCATGTGGTCTGAAAAAACATTATCACCAATAACAAGATTATTAACAGTCACATCATGAGTTAAAACAAGGTCCAGTGTATGTCCACACTCTTGGGTGGGACCGTTTACATGCTGAGTTAAATTAAATGAGTCCAATAAATCTAAAAAGTCCTTAACCAAGGGCTTCTCAGGACAGCACACATGCAAATTAAAGTCCCCAATAATGAAAAGATGCTCATATTTTGGTGTGATTTCAGCCAAGAAGTCAGAAAACTTATTTATGAAATCCTTAGATCGAGGTGGGCGGTAGACGACTGCAAATAACGTCGCAGGTGAATGTCCGAGTTCAAAGACGCTCAGCTCAAAGCTGGTGCGGGAAACTGGGATGGGCAGTTGTTTACAGTCAAAAGTTGATTTGAATATTGTTAATAATCCACCACCGCGCCGGCCTGATGGCCGCGGGGCGTTAAAATACAAACAGTTCGGTGGCAGTAATTCCGTCAAGGCGCTGGACTCACCCGGAGACATCCAAGTCTCTGTGATGCACAGAAAGTCCAAATCGTGCTCTTGAAAGTAATCCCTGAGGATAAAAGTTTTGTTGGTAACAGATCTTGCGTTGACCAAACACATCCGAATACTGTCCAAAGTGGAGCCAGCAGCGGTGGAGTTAGGGCACGCTAATGGCCGCAGGTTTTCAATAACAGCCCCTCCAGGTCGGTCCGAGCTGCGCAACGGCTGACAACTCACGTTGGTTACCTGGTCCGGGCACACAGGAAGCTGGTGATAGAGACCATGACCGCCAGCTGGAGGGGAAGATGCAGCGCGCAGAGCTTTCAGCTTCACCAGCTGACCAGCATGTTTTCCCCGGCGTCTGAAGCGAGATCTCCAGGCAGGCAGGTGAGGAGCGCAGCGAAGGTAAGCTGGCACGTCCTCCAGCAGGGGGGGAAGAGCGGTGGGGGGGGGGGGGGGGGTCCAGAGGTACGCTGATAATGGTCCAAATAAGCGACTTCAGTGCCAGAAAAACAAAGATTCAAAAGTTGTTGTCTGAACACCATCAGCAGAGGTGGATTGCAAGCCATGTACACGGGCGCCATCTTACCGGAAGTTCAGAAATGCAGATGAAACGCTTGAAAACATCAACAGAACTAAGGTCAAAGACAGTTTAAAACATGACTGTACAATTTTAACGAAAACTACAAGAAGTAATAGTCTCTTTTGAATTCATCAATAAATCTGTTCATACTATTCTATAAAATCATTGCAAATTAAGCAACCGATTATTTTACAATTCTTTTAAATATTCTGTCACATACTTAAGACAGATACATGTATACATTTGACAATTACTTTTAACCTAATCAACTTTTAGGAGAAATAAAGCATTGTTTCAGTGAGCTGTTTATATATCCACAAATTTTTTTGCACCTGTATGCTAGGGTAGTTTCTTCTTACAGGATGGGGAGAAAAACAGAGTTCTGAAATCAGACAGCTAAATATTGTCGAATGCCAGGAGACTTGCTTGCTGAAGAGTTAACTGCAATCTCAATTGCAAATTCTTGTAAAGAATCCTCCTCTTTTTGCATCAGGATATGTGTTACTGTAAGAATTCATACCGAGTGTTTAGCCTGTGTCAAATACTTTTGTAGTTTTTGGGCTCACCCCTGCGTAGCCTCTGTAAAATGCTGGTCTGTACACAGCCAGTCACTCTGAATAATAGACCTGCAAGCCATAAATGTCAGCCTTTTAAATCACGCATGGGCCAGGGCAGCTTCTCAGAGAGAGAAAACTTCATCACTGCTTAAACTACAGCTGCCCATTTATTATGTGTATGTTTATAAATCACTAAGGAGACCTCACATTCCTGAAGCCTGGAAAATGGAGACTAAAGCGAAATGAGAGGACGAGTGAAAAAAGAAGACAAGAACGTGAAGATATGTGAAGTGTAGTGAAAATCAATATAATATTTTATGACTTTATATTCTCAGCCATGATCAATGTGTTGGCAAATATTGTTTCGGAAAGAATGCTTGCAGAACTAGAGAACTGTATTATTTTGATGCCTGTGCAGAGTTCATGTACTTCCTGTGAACTAATTAACAGACACTGAAGCCCATGATGAACAAAAATTAATAAAACAAAACAAAAGGTAGGCATGATAAAATACAATTATAAGCAACAGTTTTTTAATTCTCAAAGAAGGAAAATAAAAAAAACAAACCTATTACAAAATATCTCACTATTGTATTGTATAAATTTGAACGTTTAACTGGATTTTAAATTGATCAAATAATTAATAATCATAATTAATTGAAATATTTTTTTAGAATAACATTCTATGTAATATGGTTTAAATTTGTGTGCAACCCTTTGTACTGTATTTTATATGCAAGTGTAATGCTACTGAACCAAAGGTCAACAAAATGAGGACTATTTTTGTTTCTGCTGTGTTCCTTGAGATGACTTGGTACTATAGTCAAATTGAATTAAAATGAAATGCAAGCCTTTAAAATGGTTTAGAAACAGATGAAAAGGCACATAAGATTGTGGTAATTAGACTGGATAAAGGAAATGGTGCTGACCTGAATAGTTACTGTATATATATATATATATATATATATATATATATATATATATATATATTTTTTTTTTTTTTTTTGTGTAAGTGAGAGTCGAAAGAAAGACTCTCTTGATGCTATACAGTATACTTTAAAATAAAATTCCATTCGCTATCGATAAGCCTAAAAATCGTGAACAAAATACATATGTTTCATTAAATAAAATGAATTTCAAAAACAGATTTTGTATTTGTATTTGTACTTTTTTAGATTTTTCTACCTGGATTATTGAGCATGCATCAGGAGATTTTGTATTGTTACATTAAATATAGAACTGCTTTAAAGTCTTTTATGTTTTGTGACTTCTGTTTTGTTTTGACTGTAACTGTACTGAACTTTGGTCCTGTGGTTGCTCAAAGTGCTTTATAAATACTGCTTGTATGGTATTTGAAACCAAAACATAGTCAAACGATGTTCTCTCATGGTGGCAAGAGGTTTCAGACCCAATATTTCAGACTGACACAATAAACTTGAAGAAAATACATTTTATAACAAAAAGGCTAACTGGAAGCAAAGTAGACTGGACCAGCTCTTTACCCTCACTAGGGTCCTCAAGGGGTCATGGGAGTTGGCCCATCCAGTCTACAATGTCAAGTCAAGTCAAGTCATATTTATTTATAGAGCACAATTTAAAACAGATAGACTGTTATCAAAGTGCTTAACATTAATGGTAACACTGAGAAATAAAAAGCAGTAAGAATATACCTTAAAAAATTAAAACAACAGCATTAAAATGAAGACATGGAACAAGATATACTAAATCAACTCACACAGTATGAAACGCCAGAGAGAACATATATGTTTTTAGCAGGGATTTGAACACAGGAAGGGAGGTGGCATGCCTAACGTTGGGGGGTAGGTTGTTCCACAGTTTGGGACCCATGACTGAAAATGCCCGATCTCCTCGGAGCTTCAGTCGTGTTTTTGGAACAACCAAAAGCAGCTGATCGGATGACCTCAGAGCCCGAGAGGCACCATATGGTTCCAGTAGCTCAGAGAGGTAGATGGGTGCGAGGCCATTTAGGCACTTATAGGTCAGGAGGAGAATTTTGAAATCAATCCTAGTTCTCACAGGAAGCCAGTGTAGGGAGGACAGAACTGGTGTGATGTGCTCATACCTCGGTGTACCGGTTAAGAGCCAAGCTGCAGCATTCTGGACGAGCTGTAGCCGTGAGATAGAGGCCTGGCTGACCCCAGCATACAGTGAATTACAATAGTCCAGGCGGGTGTAGTAGTCACGTAGGTACGTGCCACTAGTTGTAGTATGACAATATATGAGATATATATGCATACTTTTTCACGAGTTCCTCATCTTTCTGGCTGTGTAATGTCGTGCATTGAATTTAACAGAAATGTAACGAGAGACGTTATTATCTTTGACCCATCAAAATGAATGCGGTCATTTATTTTCAGAATCAAAGTTTAACATCAAACATTTACATTAATTTGGCAAAATATGAAAATAATAACAGACAAGTTTCACAGAAAATGAGCTTCGAATCACTCGGCGGTGATCGAGGACTTTGCTTCAGATATTCCTAAGATATCTGTACTGATTTTAGAAGAGAGAGAAGAGTTTAAGATGAAATGGAGATTTATCTTACAGAGAAATATGTGAGGGAATTAATCTGTTTGACCAGAAATTGCACGCTCCATCAGATCTCAGCTTGCCTCCGGTACACTTTAGTCGAAGAGGAGACTGTTACCTGGTTGACGTAGGTCAGCTCGATAGAGAATCCTCCAGACTTTTTTCAGCGTCTCCGTTGAGAGCAGCTGAAATCCTTAGATAGTCGTGGGTGGTTTTCAAACAGAAATTATAATCCCAAAACGTCTCTGGATCATCCTGAATGCGTTTGCACCCAAGAATTCTGAACTCCTTTCATTCTTCAGAACTTCTCAGACTCTAACAGAATCTTTCAACTCCAGCAACTCTCTAGTTCTTCATCTCCCGAATTCTTTTCCATTCTCATTCATTCTTACATGAACTGGGAAGTTGCCACATTTTAAATGGGTCGACTTCCGGTTCAATTTAGAGCTTTCTGATTCGTGGATGTACCAGAAAGAGGTGTGTTTTTGTGACGTAAGATGTTATCTAAGCCAAGGTCAGAGAATGAGATTGTTAAACAACTGACAGAGAGATTATTGCAGAAAAGCAGACTTCGTGGAGTCAACTCTTGGTAATCTTCTGAAAAAGTTTAAACATGACATCTTTCTCGGTAAACATTTTAGTTGACCGAAAACCGACCTTTCACATACTTACAAAACTTAGCTCATTTCAGACAGAAAATCAAGAAATGCATATTAACCTGATTTCTTCTTTGAATGAGGAATAAAAATCATTACTTACTGTTTATGTGAAATAAAAATGAGTAGTTCTTTTCAACCTGTAACATTGAGTGGAACTAACACAATTTGATTATTAAACATTTGTAATACAGTAATGATTATAGAGAATTGTCTTTTCTGCTTGATTAATTCAAGAAAGAAAGTCACCAGATGGCTCAGACTGTATTCAGATCAATGAAAATAACAGTCTCTGTCCATCTAATAGATTTGAGGTCATCAGGGTCAGATCAGGGTCAGATCAGGTTCACTACACGGGTTGTGATGAATGCATGGACTAGTGTCTCAAGGTCGGGTCTAGACAGCACTGGCTTGAGCTTAGCTACCTGCCGCAGTTGGAAGAAGCTTCTCTGCAGAACCGAACTGATCTGTTTGTCGAACTTAAAATCCGAGTCAAAAACCACTCCAAGGTTTTTAACAGAGTGCTTCAGATAAGGCTGAAGGGAGTCCAGGTTCACAGGATAAGAGGCGGCAGCTGAGCTAGGGCTAAAGACAATGACTTCAGTCTTCTGGTCGTTAAAACTTAGAAAATTTGAAGCCATCCATGTCAATGTCGTCCAGACATTTGAGGAGAGGGTGGACTGAACAAGCACTGGCTGGTTTCAGTGGCAGGTAGATCTGACAGTCATCGGCGTAGCAATGGAATGGAATACCGTGTTTTCTTAGGATCGACCCCAGCGGAAGCAGATAGAGTGAAAATAGAAGGGGTCCGAGAATCAAGCCCTGCGGGACACCGCAGGAAAGAGGCATTGAAGTGGATAGATTTTTACCCACCTTCACACAAAAACTCCTGTCAGAGAGGTATGAGCGGAACCAGTCTAATGCAGCACCTGTAATCCCAACCCAGTGTTCAAGCCGAGAGATGAGGATACTGTGGTCAACAGTATCGAAAGCGGCAGTAAGATCGAGGAGTACAAGAGCCACAAAATGACCAGAATCATTTGCTGTTAAAATGTCATTACAAACCCTAACCAAAGCTGTTTCGGTGCTGTGGAGCTGCTTGAAACCAGACTGAAAGACCTCAAAGATTTTGTTCTCAGTTAAAAACTGATTTAACTGAGTAAAAACTACTTTTTCCAGGATTTTGGACAGAAAGGGGAGTTTTGAGATTGGCCTGTAATTTGAGCAGGCTGAAGGGTCAAGACCAGGTTTCTTAATTAACGGTGTGACTACTGCATGTTTGAACGCCTCTGGGACCACGCTTGTAGCAATACTACTGTTTAGTATTGTTAGAACAGCAGGCCCAATCGCTAGTAGAACCTGTTTGAACAATGCTGCTGGGATGGGGTCCAATGGTGATCCCGATGGCTTCATGTGACCAGCAACTTTGTTTAACAATGAGAGTGTGATTGGTTTGAATTGCCTGAAAGTAGCAGAACACGAAACAAAAGCTGATGGGTCGACTAAGGAGCGGGGGATGGAGGCCCTGATCAACTCCACTTTGTTAACAAAGAATTTAGTGAAGTCATTGCAGGTGTCAACAGAGGCCTCCATACATGAATACGAAGGGACATTTAGAATGAAATTTACTGTTGTGAATAGGGCGTGGGGGTTGTGTCTATTTGAGTTGATGAGTTGGGAGAAATATTTGTTTTTTTCAGATTTGACAGTGTTCTGGTAATTTTTTAAACAGGTTTTGAGCAAAATGAAGGAAACCTGGAGATGGTCCTTTTTCCACTTGCGCTCAGCTCTCCTGCACAGGCGTCTCGCTGCCCTGGTGGTCTCATTCATCCATGGGTACTGGGCTCTCCTTAGTTTCCTGACTTTTAGTGGGGCCACCAGATCCAAGATCTTAGTGCAGGTCACATTGTGGTTACTAAGCAGCTCCTGAGCACCGACACAGGCAGAGGTTTCAGGTGTTGTAGCAGCAGTGGTAATAAAGGCAGAGGAAAAACGAGCAGCAGTTGAAGGGTTAAATATACGACAGGTCCTGGGTGGAGTGGGAGATTTAGAGACACGAGCAAGAGGTATTACAAATGAGATTGGTTTGATGTGTTTCAATGTGTTTTGTGGATTTGGAGAAGGCTTTCGACCTTGTTCCTTGAAGTACACTGTGGGAGGTGCTTTGTGAGTATGGGATTGGGGGCCCATTGCTATGGGCTGTTCAGTCCTTATATAATTGGTGCGAGAGTTTGGTCCACATTGTCGGTAGTAAGTCGGACCCCTTCAGGGTGGGGGTTGGACTCTGCCAGGGCTGCCCGTTGTCACTGATTCTGTTCATAACTTTTATGGACTTAATTTCTTAGTACAGCCAGGGGGTGGAGGAATTCTGGTTTGTTGGCCTCATAATTTGTTCTCTGCTGTTTGCAGATGATGTGGTCCTGTTGGCGTCATTGTGCCGAGATCTCCAGCTCTCACTGAAGCGGTTTGCAGCCAAGTGTGAAGCGGATGGGATGAGAGTCAGCACCTCCAAACCTGAGGTCATGGTCCTTAGTCGGAAAAGGGTGGGTTGCTCTCTCCAGGTTGAAGGTTAGGTTCTGCCTCAAATGAAGGAGTTCAAGTATCTCGGGGTTTTGTTCACGAGTGAGGGAAAAATGGAGCATGAGATTGACAGACGGATTGGTGTAGCGTCTGCAGTATTGCAGACTGTACCGGTCCGTTGCAGTGAAGAGGGAGCTGAGCTGTATGTTTAAGCTCTCTGTTTACCAGTCGGTCTAGGTTCCTACCTTCACTTATAGTCACAAATTCCAGGTAGTGATCAAAAGAACCTACCTACTGCTACATAACAGTTTATCACAGATGCACAGTTCCTCCAAAATGGTGAAGTCCAGGGTGGTACCACTAAAACTAGTCACAATTCCCTGTATGAAATTGACAGTGGCTGTGGTAGCAGTTTGCATGGGCAGACTTTGGAGAAAAGAGCTAAGGCTACCTCTTCTGGACTCGTGTTTTGGACAGACAACACCCAAATATTTAAATACATCAATAACAAGACTTCCAGGTTTCATGTTTTTGTGAAGAACCGAGTGTTGGAAATTCTCAAGGCTTCTGAGGCCTCCCAGTGAAGGTATGTGAACACAATATAACCCTGCGGATTTTTTCTCCAGACGTATGAAGGCAGAGACTTTTCTACATGACACTAAATGGTTATCTGGTCCTGCATTTTGTACACAACCAGAGACAGATTGGCCTGTAAATCCAGAGAACTTGCAGGAACTTCCACATGAAGACCCTGAAGTCAAGGTGTCTGCTGCTATTGATGTCTCATCTGCATATGATGATGATCATCCCTTTGCACTTTTGATTCTTAGCAACTCATCCTGGAATCATCTTGCAAGGTTGATGGATTTGGATTTTGAGATTCAAAACATTGCTCTAGCATCATAAAAGGAACAAGACACATTTGCAGTCTGCATCTGATACAATTCAGTCTGAAGGTGCTCATGATAGGGTTAATTTCTGTAATGGCTTTTTCATTGGGAGAGACTAAGGATGTTGAGATGCAAATAATTAAATTATGTCAGAGGGAAAGATATACTGAAGAAATTGTCTGCCTTCAGAGAGGAGAGAGCGTGAAACAAAGCAGCCACATATACAAGTTGAATCCTGCTCTGGAGGATCATGTGCTGTGAGTTGGCGGGCGTCTCAGTAGGGCTGTCATGTCTAAAGATTCCAAACATCCTGTAATAATCGCTAAAGATCTTGACATTGCTGATCTCATTCTACATAATTTTCTTAAAAGCAGGGCTGGAGTGGAACTCATTTTCAGCCCTGGAGTTTCGTGCCTTAGATCACGACCTATTATTATTAAAATCATGTAAATATAACCTTACATCAGGGGCAATTCTAGAATCTGTCCTTAAGGGGCACTTTTAGCCCCCAGTGCTAGCAATGGCTCTTGGCTTGAACAATGTGGTGACCATTGGTGTCAAAAGCTTTTTTTAATGTTGGGGGGGGGGGGGGGGGGGGCACTGGTGGTGGTGGGGGTCTGGTGGTCCTCCCCCAGAAAATTTTGAATAAAGTAGATGCCAGCATTCTGGTGTATTTTAATGGGCTGTTTAACATTTAGTTTTGACTACATAAGAAACACTTGATTCAATAACTATTATAGAGTTAATGACACAACAAGAAGTAGCCTGACCAACAGCTCTCCTTGTGTGAATAGAGTACGCTTCGCTTCTCTGATGGGGCTGCGGGGCGGCTGTGGCTGAGTGGTTAGAGCAGTTGTCCTCCAATGCGAGAGTTGGGGGTTCGAATCCACCAACAGTCACATGCTGAAGTGTCCCTGGGCAAGACATTGAACCCCTCATAGCCTCTGATGTGTGTCCCATCAGTGTATGAATGTGATCTAAAGCACTGATTAGTCTCATTGGAATGATTTGTTCAATTAGCTTTGTAGAGATCTAGTAGAGTGCTGTATGAATGGGTAAATGAGGACACAGATTTTAGTATAAAGTGCTTTGAATATCTTGCAATAAGATAGAAAGGCACTATATAAGTACAGTCCATTTACCATCTCATGCATCCTAGCCAGTTGTAGGGTCAAGAGACAAACATGTAGCATTAACACAGTATGAACAACATTCAGGAATAGTTTCTATAATAACAATATCAAATATTTTACATGAATGGTAAGATCTCTTCTCCCACGAGAAAATATAACCCAGGGTGAGCTAACCTCAAACAAAAAAACAGCATGGCTGTAATGGTACCATACCATACCACTTTATTTATAAAGCACTTAAAACAGCTACAAAGCCAACCATAGTGCTGTACAGACAAAACAACAGGTAACACACAAAGCAAAATACAAAATGAGGTAAATCAGAATATAGACAAAAAACGATGCAGACAATGACAACAAACCAGTGTGTTGCATAGAGGATCAAAACACAGATCATCTTGTGTTGAAAGCTATTGAACAGTAGTGAGTTTTTAAACGGGACTTGAAAACCGAGAGGGAGGGGGCCTGTCTGACAAGCAGAGGTAACTCGTTCCAGAGTCTTGGTCCTGCTACAGAGAAGGCCCTGTCACCACTGCGCTTAAGATGAGTTCCTGGAACTGTGAGGAGCAACTGGTCCGCTGAACTCAGGGAGCGTGGTGGGACATACGGTTGTAGCAAATGTGAGAAATGGGGGGGGGGTTGGGGGGGGGGCGACACTGTTCAGTGATTTGTAGACATACATGAGTATTTTGAACTGGATTCGAAAGTGAACAGGTAATCAGTGCAGTGAGGCCAAAACTGGTGTAATGTGCTCTCTTTTGCCTGTACTGGTTAAAAATCGGGCTGCTGCATTCTGGAGCAGTTGTAGTCGTGCAATGGAGGACTGACTGATACCAAACAGGAGTGAATTGCAGTAATCAAGCCTAGATGTAATGAAAGCATGCATTACTGTCTCCAAGTTATTTTTGGACAATATGGGCTTCAGTTTAGACAGCCGCCTCAGTTGGAAGAAGCATGATTTAACAATCATGTTTACATGATTGTTAAGCTTCAGGGAAGGGTGCATTATCACGCCCAGATTAGTGACTCTTTGTTTTTCTGACAGGGTTAGAGCGGAGAGGTCGATACAGTGGTTTGTGATCGTGCCATTGGGAGGGAACAACATGACTTCAGACTTCTTTTCATTGAAACTTAAGAAATTTAAAGCCATCTAGTTCCTGATGTCAGCCAGGCAGTTGAGCAGCGGTTGAATAGAGCATGTACCATTGTGTCTTAGGGGGAAGTAAATTTGACAGTCATCAGCATAGAAGTGGAAGGGCATGTTGTGTTTCTGGAAAATAGCACCAAGCGGCAGCAGGTATAAAGAGAATAGGAGGGGACCCAGGATGGACCCCTGCGGAACCCCGCATTTAAGCTCTGCCTCTGCGGAACTAAAATCCTTGATGGAGACACAAAGGGATCTGTCAGTGAGGTAAGATCTGAATCAATTGAGGGTTGATCCTGTGACGCCCACCCATTGCTTCAACCTAGCAATGAGGATCTCATGGTCGATGGTGTCAAAGGCGGCTGTGAGGTCCAACAGGACAAGCAGCACAGAATCACCGGTATCTGTGAATCTGAAGATGTCGTTAAAGACCTTCAGCAGGGCAGTTTCAGTGCTGTGGAGAGGTTTAAAGCCAGATTGGAAAAGCTCTAAGATGGCGTGATCCTCCAGGAAGCACTTAAACTGGGACTCGACTATTTTCTCCAGTACTTTAGAAACAAATGGGAGTTTGGAGACAGGCCGGTAGTTGGAAACGACTGAGGGGTCAAGGTTTGATTTTTTTCAGGAGAGGCTGGACAGCAGCATGTTTAAAGGATTTTGGTACCACGCCAGTGGATAAACTACTGTTTACTATGGCAAGAATGGACGGACCTAGAGTTGGAAACACCTCCTTTAGTAGTCGAGGGGAGACCACATCAAAGGGGGAGCCAGAAGGTTTCAAGCTGCACATGACCTGCTCTAGAGAAGATAGAGTGATGGGTTCAAAATGGTCAAAAGGAGTTACAGATTGAGGTGGGATGGATGGGTCATTAGTTGGAGGGGAAATGAGAGCCCTGGTGGTCGCAATTTTTTTCAAAAAGAAATGTAAGAAGTTGTTGCACAGCATTTAAAATGACTAGAATCTCCAACTTACAATTAATACAGTATAAAGTTTTTTATAAAGTACAATATACAGGTCAGCGAATGTTTAGGATTGGATTTACATCATCTAACAACTGCTCACAGTGCACAGGCAATATTCCTGATGATTATATTCATGCACTTTGGTTCTGCCTACCCGTTCAGAGGTTCTGGGTCCAGGTTTATGAAGACTTGTCTAAATGTCTGAAATGTAATATTCCACTCTCTCCGTCTGTTTGCTTATTGTCTATCTTGGAAGATGTTACCCTGGGAAAAAATACATGTCGCATGATTTTCACTGCGTTATGCATCGCAAAGAAAACCATACTCCTGAATTGGAAAAATAAAAATAATCTTAGCATTAATCAGTATAAAAATCTTCTGTTAGATCATATTAGTCTTGAAACAGCATCTGCCGACACATCGGATCAATCTCCCTGGGCTCCTTTGATCGGCTCCGTTACATAGTGAGGGTGGGTAGTCTGGGATCTGACCTTGTGGGGCCTTGGGGTTGATGTGGAGGCGGGTGTATGGGTTTGGGGCGCCGGGGGGGTTGCCGGGGGCTGGGCTATTGGGGGTACCTGGGCAGGGGGGCACTGCTTTCGCCCCAGGGAGGGCCTGGGTGGTTCTGAGGGATGTCTGCTGGTGTCTGCATGCGGGCCCTCAGGTGGTCTGTGGCGGCGGTTGTGGGTCACCGATCTGGTAGCCTGGCTGTGCTAGGGTGGGTTTGGGGTGGGCACGGGGGCTTGGGGTTCTGGGGGCTTGTCGCCCCCAGGCTTGGGCTTGTGGGGATCGGGGATCTTGGGCTCTGGCGGGTGGGTTGCCGGGCTCTGGGCCGGCTTGCGCTCTGGTGCCCGGTTCTGGGCAGGGGCCTTCGGCTCGCTGGTGGGTTGTGGGTTCATGGGCTGGGGGATTGGGTGTTTGGGGGCGTGACCAGTGGCCCCTAAGAGGGGGTAGTTTGACCCAGCCTAGGTGTCTAGTGTGCTATGTGTTTTGAGAGATGTCCGAATGATGGGTGGGTGTAGTTTTTCTTCTGGGGTGGGGACTGGGTGGATGTCCTTGGGGGCGGCCCAGGACTGTGCATGATCGACTGGCTGGCCCCTTTCCTGTGATGGGGGCTCACACCCGGTGCTTCCTGGCTCTGTCGGCAGTTGGGCAGGCGCTCTTGGCCGGGCGCTCTTGGCCGGGTCATCATGGTGGGGTTTGGCTTCATCTGGTGGCGGGCTGACTGCAGTTTGTGGGGGTCTTGGCGGCCCTCGGGTGTGTGGGCCGCTGGTACTGCTTCTGGCGGCCCTTGGGGCTCTGTCCCTCTCTGGTCTGGAGCTCAGCGGGCCTGGTGGTCGGTCCAGATGGAGAGGTGTCTTGGCCTCAATCCCTGGGTGGACCTTGGGGAACTGGGGGGGCCTGTTGAGTCAGTGGTGGAGCTGACTCCCCGTGGGAGCATTTGCTCTTACAGTTATATTTCTCCCCATCCCTCACCATGCACCTCCACCCTCTTCATTTCAATTCCACACATTTAGGGTTGTTTGGGCTCGGTTGTGCTGCAACAATTTTACATCTCTGTTGACCATAGCCACCTGGGACTCAATTTTATTGTACACCTTAGACATTCACTCATAACATCCTCATGACATTCACATATAGGAACTTGAGGTGGGCACATGGCTATGGGTGGTGGGATGACTTTACTCTCGCCCCCTGTGCCTGTGCTCACTTACAATGGTTGCATTTAGACACTAGGGTTTGGATAGAGTTGGGGTGGAGGGGAAACTGGCATCATGCCAGCCTTTGCTCCTTCTTCTTTCCTTTTTAATGGCACTATACAACAACACACATCAACAACACATCTAGGGGCGGGGGTGTATGTGTTGGGGTCTTATTCTCTTTTTTTTTTCCTACCCCCCTGGTTCCCTAACTGCCATTCCGGGGGTGGGGTCCGGGAGAAGGGCAGGCCGTCGGGTGTTGACCAGGACTATGTGGGGGTTCGGGGTCTGGGGATTGCTATGGGCGGTGCTGGCGCTGTGCTCTCCCTGGGGTTGTTTGGATCCCCTGAGCTTGGCTCTTGGGTGCCATGGTTGGCCCGCTGGCCGGGGTGGCTGCTGGGGCCTGGCAGTTGGTCGACTGGGGGCGCGTGCTTGGTTGTTGGCGGTGTGTGGGGGTGGTCGGTGGCGTGACCTCTTCGTGCCGGGGGGTGTCCTGTCGGCTGGGTGTGGCCTGGGCCGGGCCTGGGATATTGGCTCCTCTCCTCTCGAGAATGAATGGGTCTACCTCCTGGGTTTGGGCATGGGCTGCCCCCTGTAGAGGGCGGGTACATGTCTTGGACCTGGGGGGTATGGAGTGCATATCGGGAATAAGAATGAAATGTATCGTTATTGTATGTCTTTGAGTGAGTGAGTGTGAGAATGAGGCTGGGACTGTGTGATTGTGTCTGTGTATGAATGGGTATTTGTTAGGCCGAGACTCGGACTGCCCCCTCTTTGATACAACTGCGGGTGCTTGGCATCGCGCCCCTATCGCGCGCCCCCCTGGTGGGGTGTGCCCTTGCCTGCTGGCGTGCTTGGGGCCCTTGGTGTCGGGGGCTGGGCGCCTGGGCGTGTGTCGGCTCGGCCTGGTGGGGCTCGGGTCCTCTGGCCCTGTCAGGCCTTGGCCTGGGTGGTGTGAGTCCTCAGTGCCCGGGCCTCGGTGCCCGGGCCTGGAACTGCATCGGTGCGGCGGGTTCCGGCGGAGGCCTATGAGTTTGTCGCTTTTGGCCCCGGGGGGTCACTGCATGTGGTCACTGGTTGGGATCTTCCGGTTCTCCCCTGTGGTCCGATCTGGGGGGTGGGTGAGTGGTTCGTCCTGTGTGGGTGGCCCTGGGGGCTCTGCGGTCGGGGTCCCTCCTGGGGTCTTGGGCTCTGGTCCCCCCTTTTTTGTCTGCCTCTGGTCTTGGGGGTCGGGTCTCTGCTGCTTCATGGTGTATTATGAAATTCTTTATCAAAAGGGCTCGTTGAACGGTCGGCACAGATTATTCAGACAAATAGGGAAAAATAAAAGACAGAAGCTGTTACTGCTAGGATAAATTAGTGTCCTTTATTATCCTGCCACAGAGAACAGCCAAGCAAAAAACATGTACACTCTTAACACACAAATTGATATGAAATAACTTCTCACCGTGACACTGGCCGGGAAGTCGTTTTCGACCCAGGTAAAAAGAATCACATCAAAATGGCGCATGGCATCAGCGCGTGGCTGATCCACACCGGACTCCCAACTCTCTGTTGTCTGATACATTTCTTATAAAGGCTTCCCTGATCGCGTGAGAGCAGATCAAAGCAAGTTTGATGGTTACCAGAACAACGGATCTAATTAAACCATCATCAAAAGCGATGGCTCATCCTTCCAGTAAGGAGCGCCTGTGACCGTAAAAGCGGGCCAAAGCTTCCAGGTCAAGAGCACTCCTAATGCTTATTAAAGCATTCCTAAAGAGCACTCCTCGTCCCTTCTGCAAACCATCAAAGAGTGTCTAAATATTATAAGCAACACACACACACAAAGTATATGTTTGAAAACAAAATACAATCCCTAATATGTGAATAACACGTTGTATAAGTGTGTTTAAATAAGTGTAATATAGGTCTAGATTGACATAAAAGCATTAAAATAATAATTTCTATATCACATGGTTACTATTAAATGTTCTATTAGAAAAGCCTTATACACTTATGCATGCTCACAACCACACACAAATAGATGCAGGGATGCTTATGTAGGCTTTATATGTAGATATATAGATATGTATGTGAATGTATATTCTTGTGTATGTATGTATGTATATAGGCGTAGGTATGGGTATATATATTTATGGAAACTTACTGCAAAGCCATGAACATTTTAAGTTCTTTATACATATGTATTTTGTTGCTGTGTTTTGTCATGTTCTTTGCAGGTGAACAGACAGTGGCCGGGTGTTTTGCCGTGTGCTCTCTTTGTGTATATTTCTTATATTTTGGAGTCTTACTTTGTCTTTTCTTTCTTTCTATCCTATTAAAAAAAAAAAAAACCCTACACTAGATAATCACTAGAATAAATATTTCATAATAATCTGATGCATGCTCAATAATCCAGGTAGAAAAATCCAAAAAAGTTCAATCTGGTCCTCTGGACCAGCCGGTCAAAGCAGATGGCCGCTTGTCCTGAGCCTGGTTCTGCTGGAGGTTTCTTCCTTTTAAAAGGGAATTTTTCCTTTCCACTGTTGCCACTGTGCTTGCTCAGGATGGGAGACTGCAACGAAGCCAAGATTCAACTTGTCTGCTGGATTCCTTAGATAGAGAACTTTACTAATTGGCTTTTATGTATGTGAATGTTTCTGTAAAGTGCCCTGAGACAACTTTGTTGTGATTTGGCGCTATATAAATAAACTGAATTGAATTGAATTGAACCTTGTGTTAACCTGCATATGACAAATAAACATAAGCTGAATTAATCATTAACCTTTAATTTAACCATTAAGCATACAATGTAATTATGTCAGAAAATGGAGGATATACCTGCAGTTACTTTTGTATAGATGAACATGTGGTAGCTACTTCCTGCTTATAACTTGTGATCAGCTGATGGGGTCGGTCCCGGACTTTTTACGTTTTCCAAACTCCGTTTAACTCTTGAAAAAGAATAAACTGTATCCCAACCTCTAAACGCTCGGAGTAACACGTGACTCAATTGCTTGTTCTCCACTGACACCGTTTAACCATTTTTTTTCAGGTGATTTTTCACAAACCCCTTCTGACTGTAAAGCGTCCTAGCTGTAGCCTCAAATCTGCATGTAAGGGGCATTTACCTTGGGGACAAATTGAGGTTACCGATTGGTCATTTGCGGACACACTTACTGGATTGATTGACAGGTCGCGCAGCGGAGCCAACTTGTGGGGGGAAAAAAAGAGAGCTGCAGCCCTGCGGTGGAGGTGGGGCTGCCCAGGAGTAGTGGTAGCATGTTCTGTGTTTTTATGTTGTTAATAAAAAGTTCTGAAAAAAAAAAAAAAAACAGAGAGCGCCGGCCCTACAGCCCACAAATCAGACCAGCCCACTAGGAAATCTCCAGACCAGAGGTAGCAAGGCAGTCAATGGTGTTTGATGCTTGTTATTGTAGAGAGATGAGAATGATGACTCTAGGATAAGGTCCAAGCTGAGCATGAGGTGACACAAGGCACTCAGGAGGAACTGACCAAAGTAGCTGGTGGTAAAGATCCTCTGTTTCTGCTAGGAATTACAGGGAGAGATATTTGGTTAAAAACATTCTTACCTGAGATTACACAAAGGCTGCAGGCTTAAGCCCCCAGTATACTCCTGCGTACGTCCATACGCAGAGGTATGCACGTATGTACGCAAAGGTACGCACGTATGTACGCAGAGGTACGAGCATACCCCCCATTGATCTGTCAATCAATCCAGTAGGCGTGTCAACAAATGACCAATCGGCAACCTCAATTTGTCCCGAAGCTAAACGCCTCTTGTCTGTGAAGCTGCTCTGCAGTTGCTCGGGGTGTACGCTGGAGTCTGAAGCTGGAACCCTCTGTGTACAGTACACGCGTAAATATGCGTGAACGGACTTACGCGGCAGTATACTAGGGGCTTTAATTGTCATTTAGTAATTAACATTCCAGGATTGGGTTCTGCTGATTCTGCCTTTATGATAGAGGTAGCTCATCAGTCACATCAGGGTCATCTGAGAACAATAAGCTCTGCCTGACACTCAGGAGCTGCAAGAGGTGTTTAAATGACAGACAAACAGGAACTGGAATCCTCACAAGAATCACTAAACATGCATAAATCTAATAATAAAACATAAAAAACTATAAACAAAGCAAACAAAAAACAAAGATTTTCTGAAGTAAATATAAACTAAAACGTCTTGCTCATAGTTTGTACAGTCCAAATGTCAGCCACAACACACATTTTACTGCACAAACATTTTATGCTCCATATGCCATGATATCATACAGGTTGTTGCACTTTATCAAGCAGGATTGTCTTTAGGCTCAGACCCTTTTCTGATAGTTAACATTGTAGTGAACTAAGCCTCAGGTCAAATCTGGCCTTCCTGGGACAAGAACTGTATTTCATTGATTTGAGTCCAGAAACACAAGATTAAGTTCATCCAGAGACTTTCTAAGTGTCCTACACTGATCAATTGAAAGAACACTCTCTTTTAATTATCATTACTATTTTACATCCATCCATCCATCCATTTTCTTTGCCCGCTTATTCCATTTTTGGGTCACGGGGGTCGCTGGTGCCCATGTCCAGCAATCACTGTGCGAGGGGCGGGGTACACCCTGGACGGGTCGCAAGTCCATCACAGGGCCACATAGAGACAAACGAGACAAACAACCATTCACTCTCTCACTCACACCTAGGGACAATTTAGAGTTACCAATCAGCCTAACATGCATGTTTTTGATCTGTGGGAGGAAACGGGAGTACCCAGAGAAAACCCACGCATGCACGGAGAGAACATGCAAACTCCACCCAGAAAGGCCCCTGGACCGGGGTTTGAACCAGGGACCTGCTCGCTGAGAGGCAGCAGCTCTACCAGTTGCGCCACCGTGCTGCCCTACTATTTTACAAATGTTTGATAATCAAAGTGTGTTTAGTTCAAACCATTTTTAAATGTTGAAGTGAACTAATAATTTTTAATCAACTGTGAAACAGTATTAGTGATTTTTAATCCTCATTCAAAGTGGAAATCAAATTGGAATGTGTTACGGAGTAATTCATGCATTTTCTGATCTTCTGTCTGAAATGAGCAAATTGTGAAGTTGGTCAAAAGTCGAAAACAAGTTGTTGGAACGAACTGTCATGTTTTTAAATCCTCTCAGACGTAATATAGAGAAGCTGGCACCTGTTTTCCCCCAACTCGTCCAAACATTTCTCTCGTCTGTCTCTAAAACATTTTCAATCTGTTCCAAAACATTTTCTGTTTTTCTGACTTCTAGTGACCTCTTACGTCACAAAAACACACCCCTGTCTGGTCAATTTGACCAATCAGGAACCTCCCAAATGAACCAGAAATAGAACTCTTTAAATGTCGGTACTTCCTAGTTCAAACCAGTCGTTTGCAGAGAGCGGCTCCAGTCGAGTTGCGGTCGAGTGCAGTCGAGTTCAGTTCGGAGAGCAAGCCGAGCTGAGAAGTGCTGGAGAGAACAGGAGTTCAGACATGATCCGGAGCTCTTCCGAGTCTTGTGGGAATTATGCAATCTTCCACATCTGAGTGGAACTTCTGAAGGACTCCACTCATGTGAGTCCACTCTTGAGGTGAACTGTTGTTGATGAAGTCCCGCCACCACTCCGGACGGTTCTCTGCCATCCTGGTATAACCGGTAGCGTTAACTGGAACTCCGTATCCGCTGATTCATCGTCAGAGAGGTAATGAGCCGAGTTTACTACCGAGCGTACCGAGGAAAGCTGGGTTCGAATGGAGGGTGCCGTTCTGTTCAACACTTTACCTCACACACCATCTCCCTCCCTCTAAACTTCATCTTTCCATCTTTAAACTCTTCTATCTGCTAGAAATTAATCCAGATATTTTTAGAAATGTCTGTTGTACAGCTTGAAGTGAAGGAAACCATCGCCGTATGGGTTTCTAATTGTACAGCTTGCTAACTAAGCCATGTTGTTGTTTTCAATTTTGCCAAATTAATGTTAACGTCTCACGTTACATTTAATTAAATTCAATGCACGATATTATTCAGTCCAGAAAAATGAATGAATCCGTTTAATTTATGAATATATCACAGTATATGTTCATCTACATAGTTAACATCAACACTGTCAATTAATTTTCAAACTTCTGCCAGAAGCATTTGTGCACAGGAAAAACAACTATTTCAGGTCAATCATTTGTTTTAATTCTGACCCCTTTACTATTCCAGCTCAGCAATTTATGAAGTACACCAGTAAGATGTCTAGTTTGTCTGTATTTTTAAAGTATATGCTGTTTAGACATCTCTTTATGGAGCAGAGGGTTCTTACTCTCTTGCCTTTCATAAAAGACAACAGACTTCTACAAACTGACCCAAACTTTGATACCTTCATATCAATAGTTCATTTTTTGAATAAGAAAAATAATAGTACCACTTAACAATAAGGCTCCCCTTATAGATGGCTAATAAATAGTTTATAGATACGTTATTAATTCCTCTGTAAACACTTTATAAATAGTTAATAACTGCTTATTATACATTCAATAAAGGTGACAGAGACAAAACTGACCAGTTTCTTGCCAAATAGTGAGTCAAATCTGTTCACCTATAAATTTCATCTAGAGTTGTTATATAAACATTTCAGACTAAGTTACTACCTTGTAAACAGAGAGAGGAGTAAAGGAGGCCATCTTTGTGAAAATAAACTGTCCATCATTAAACAGAGGTGGAGGCCTCCGTGTTAAACTGTCCCCCTCTTACAATGCTGTTATTGCTAGTATCACTCAACCCCCTGTGAATAGTAAACAGCCATCAGGGTGCTAATGTTCCATTGTTAGGCTGATGGTCCTTCTTGATCATGTGAGCAGCTGGTTTTGGTTGTCAGCAGCAAACTGGTTGATCCACTCTGAGAAGGTGCTATTTATAAGACTGAGCTGAATACAGCACATCAGACTGAGGAAGTCTTTCAGATGAAAGACGAAACGTTTCTACAATTTGTTTAGTTTTCTTTTTTTGAATGTCCAGAGGACCAGACTTAACTTTTTTAGATTTTTCTATCTGGATTATTGAGCATGCATCAGGATACCTTGTAAACACAATAAACATTTGTAAACCTTTTTTAAGATATAATATTAATTGTAGATATTTCAGATTCAGAGAGATTTATTTGTCATTTGCATCTCATGTGGTGGAACGAGATTATGTACACAGGGACTCAGCTACATCCAACAATAAAATGTAAAAGAAAAACAGTAATGAGATCTAAGATATGAACTAAGAAATAACATCAAGTAAATAATACACTAAGCACTAGTAGCAGGAAAACATCACATCGAATAGCAGCACATACATGAGTCTGTGTGAGCAGATGAGCACGCCTGAACACATCAACATGAAACAGCTCGGCAGCAACATGATGTGATTTTTCACAGTGATTGTTCTGGTTAGAGATTCATGAGTCTAACAGCTTCAGGGTAGAAGCTGTTCCTCAGTCTAGTGGTTCTGCACTCAATGCTCCTTAACCTATTCCCTGAGGAGAGCGGGGCAAAAAGTGTGTGTGCTGGGTGAGTGGGGTCCTTCATGATGCAGGTGGCTCTCTTCCTGCATCTGGAGGTGTAGATGTCTGTGATGGTGGGGAGACTGACTCCAACATCTTCTGTGCAGCCTTCACCACTCTATGCAAAGCTTTTCTTTCTGCAGCTGTGCAGCCTCCATGCCACATGTTGATGCTGGAGCACAGGATGCTCTTCACTGCACACCTGTAGAAGGAGATGAGGATTGAGCTTCACAGACCAGCTCGCCTCATCCATCTGAGGAAGTAGAGTCTCTGATGAACTTTCTTGATCAGGCTGGTGGTGTTGTTGCCCCAACTGAGGTTGTCATTCTGGTGTACACCCAAGTACTTGTAGCTGAAGACCACTTCCACCACAGATCCTCTTATGTTCAGGGGGGTGTAGGTATGTTTGTTCCTTCTGAAGTCCACAATCATCTCCTTTGTCTTCTTCACATTGATGTGAAGGTTGTTCTCTTTACACCAGCTATCCAGGTGTTCCACCTCCTGCCTGTAGCTGGACTCATCATTGTTCGTGATGCATCCCACCACCACTGTATCATCTGCAAACTTTACAGTATGACAGCCTAGATGGGTAGGCACACAATCATACGTGAGCAGAGTGAACAGGAGAGGGCTCAGCACACATCCCTGAGGAGAGCCAGTGCTGAGGGTTATGGTGGAGGAAGAGAAGTTGTTGATCCTCACTGACTGCAGTCTGTTTGTTAAGAAGTCTAGTACCCAGTTACAAATGGAGGGACTTAGGTTGCATTCACACCAACCCTGTTTAGTCCGCTTTAATCGAACTCTAGCTCATTTTCCTAGAAAGTCCGGTTCGTTTTGGGAGGTGTGAACGCGCCATCGAACTCTGTCACTGAACAAAAAGGCTAACTCTGGCCCGGGCTAAAACCTAGGTCTCAGTCCGTAGAAGAGAACTCCAGTGCAGTTCGAGTACAGTGTGAATGTAAACAGACCGGGCCCCGCTCCACAAGCAAGAAGTTGAGTACAACGCAGGGCAAACAAACACGCATTTCTCTTACCTCATATGGAGCTGTCAGCTGCCTTGTGTGAAAAACAATATTCTCCATGGTCTCCTGCCTCATCTTCTGCTCATGCTGAGTCCATTGTTGAAAAATGACAAAATATAACTCCTAAAACTGCTAAAACTTGATGCCCCTCTGTTTTTGTTTTTATTTCCAGAAGAAGAAGAAGTGTCTTGATCTAATGTTTTTTTAATCTGTGACCCTAGGTTTTAAATGCTTTTTATTAATTCTTCAGTTA
>NC_056498.1:89504860-89527518 GCF_014905685.2 Nematolebias whitei
ACTCTCATTGATTGTTGTTGTTGTTGTTAAGCACTTTGATAACAGGTTCTGCTTTAAATGTGCTCTATAAATAAAGTTGACTTGACTTGACTTCAGAAGTTTTTGTGTTGTTTCTGTCATTAGTTCTTGGTGCAGCGCCCACACAGGCGAGCGGGGGAACAGGTTGTTTCAACAGGCTGGCTCGACTGCACAGTGCAGTGTGAATGCAAACGCACCAGCTCAAATGTAAACAAAATGTGATGAATATTGGTCCTGAACCGAACCGAGTCTACCGGACTATCAGGTGTGAAAACAACCTTAGTTCTAGCGTGAGTAGTTTGTCCATCAGGGTTTGGGGGATCATGGTGTTGAAGGCAGATGCAAAGTCCACAAACAGCATACAGACATAGGAGTCCTTCTGCTCCAGGTGGGTGTGAGCAGTGTGGACCAGAGAGGAGACGGCATCTTCTGTTGATCGGTTCTCATGGTATGCGTACTGGTGAGGACTGGCATTCTAGCACAATCACTGGCCCTCTTTCTTTTTGCCTTGGCAGTAGAGACAGAAGAAACCACACCTCATCAGCTACTCACATTATCATCACCTTTATTAAAGAAACAAATAGGTCCTTAAATATAAAAAAAAACAATTAAATAATATAAAAAAATAAAAATCACAAATGTAAGTTACATATTTGCAAAATGGCTGAAACGTTAATAGTTCCACATTCTGGACTTAAATCTGACTGAGCTTTGTGCAATATCTGTTAGTATCAAGATGATATTTGTAGAATCACGTTATCTCCACATAAATCTGGACATAAGGTTACGTAATGCAGCATAAAAAGTGGAGACACCAACACCAGCAAATAGCTGTCTTGCACTAGTTCATCTCGACATCCTAAACAGCATCCTCATCCCTTCATTATATGCCACTTTGAGTTTCTGTATGCTGCTTTGCTTGTATTGTCTCCACATGTGGGCTGTATACAAAGGAGTGCAGTATGCTTTAAAAAGAGCCACTTGCACTGAGACAGAACACATCCTGAACTTGTGTACAAGCATGTTGGCTTGTGCAAACATTAAACAACGTTGTCTGTAAATGTCCATGTCATCAGCCAGATCATCAGTTTTATAATGTCCCAGGTATTTAACAGCAGCACACACTTTAAGAACAGCACCAGATAAAGAGAAGTCAGGAAGTACCAACTTCTGATCCTCCCTGGTTCTTATGATCATGATATTACTTTTCAATGCATTGCACATAATGTCATACTCCTTGTGAGCAGGTCCTCAATAATTGTTGACCTGGGACACATTCTTTTCTATGGTGCCCACAGATTTCAGGTTAAAATTTTGTTTTTTGTTTTTTTTTCAGGACATTGTTGCTTTGGCTCTTGAACCCTAAAGCACTGCGCACTGGTGAAGTTACATATCTAGAACAGTAATCTGAAGAATGATGCAATCTCTGTGAAAAGTGATGGAGAAAAATATGCTTGCATTTTTTTACTTACTCAAAAGAAACCACACTCAACAGCAGGATGAGATTTTTAATCGGTATTTACGTTCAAAGTCAGATTTTCAGGACAGGTTACATAGATTTACAGGAAGTACACACATGGAGACCAGTCACGAGAATACACCACAGGTCATCTTTGAAGCTTGTTTTTATACTCTTATCAGTTTCGCTGAGCTCACAGGCTCAGAGGAGTCCTTGGAGCGACAGTTGCATGCTGCAGCCTCACCAGCTCCTCCTCCTTCTCTCTCTGCTAACTCAAACATATGATTCATGGGCAGTTAACACTCTCAGCCATAGTAATAAAAACATCCACAACCTTTTACCAAAAATTCTGTAACAGAATTAGGCTTAGGTACAAACACGTCCCAAAGACTTGCTCAGTTTGGATTTTTATTTTATTTTTGTTACTTGTTGGATTCTGTAGCATTGTTTGTCTCATAAAGAAAAAAAAAATCAGTCATTGTGTGAAAATTATCCAAAATCTTACTTTGTAAGCCACTTTAGCTTTACCATGCCTAAGAAAATGGGTGTAATTTACAGAAGAAATAATTTTCAATTTGACAAACTCTTTTTTTCTGCTTCAGACACAGTTTAGGAACTATTTATGTTTTAGACTGTATCCGTCAGTACTGCTCTATTAATCCAAGTAGATGTCAATGCAAATCCTAGTCTGGTCTTAATTGAGACGTATCTATATCGAGCAGCCAAATCTACAAGTCACTTATTGAATATGAAAAATAGAATGTGGGAATAAGAGGAGAGGGCGGAAAAAAGATCAATGATATGGATCTGCATGTGCAGACTAAACTTCCGCCCTGTGTGCTCATGCATGTGTGTTTGCATGTGTGTGTTGTGGGCGCTGCAGCGTTATTGGACATCTGAATGAGTAATGACATCGTCCCAGACAGGGCAATTACCACCAGTGCTCGTTTATTAAAGAGTGGATTGAGAAATGGAAGAAGGATGGTGGCTCTGGTGCTGAGGGAATAGAGGATGAATAGTTGCAGAAAACGACATGCGGAGGAAATACAGGAAATTTCATATTTATTTGTTGTAATCCATTGAAAATGTACTTTGATTATTGTGTATTTAAACCATGTACAAAAAGCTGAAATTTGGGTTGCATTGTTTGGTTCTGAATGCATAATTGGTTTCTGCAGGGCTGTTGTTGAGGAGCAGTTCATTGTCCCCCCAATAAATCCTATTGATTCTAACTCAAGATCATTTTAACTAGTTATCTAACAGTCATCCATCATGCTCTGCCCTGTTATAGAGATCAGTACAGAACCGGTTAATATCAGTAGAAACTAACTTAATCACCAAGAATACTTTATGTGACAGGTGGGCAATAATGTTTTTGACAGAATTTGTGTCTGACTGTTTGCAAAATATCTTGAAAACCAGTAGACAAATCAAAATTAAGCACTGAGAAGGTAATAATTGGATGCACTTCTGCAACTGATTAACATTTGGAGTCAATCCAAGTCAAGATGGCCACCAAAGATAAAAAATGCATCTAACTCAGTCAAGTTTACAGGGATTGAGCTCAAATTTGGTTTATAACAGTTAAGAGTCATGCCCAGCACATACTGTGGTAGATCATGTCAAGATCTTTTGACATTTCAAGGGTTGAAAAAAATGATACATCAAAGAAATTTGTTTTTGTTTAAAATTTGGCACAAAATGCAGCCTAAGCTTTTGAGGAATGTTTGAGCTTTAAATAAATAATTTAAATCAGTTTGTCATTTTAAAAATGTTTGCGTTCTTATTCAAACTAAATCTGAATAACAAAAGTTCCCAGATAATAAAAGAGGTCTAAAACACAATATGTGAAACTGATAGAACAAAAAAATGCTTCTTAAGCAATCAATGATTTTGAACAAACTATGACATCCATTCATCCATTATCTTTACCCGCTTATTCCATTTTTGGGTCACGGGGGTCGCTGGTGCCCATGTCCAGCAATCACTGTGCGAGGGGCGGGGTACACCCTGGACGGGTCGCAAGTCCATCACAGGGCCACATAGAGACAAACGAGACAAACAACCATTCACTCTCTCACTCACACCTAGGGACAATTTAGAGTTACCAATCAGCCTAACATGCATGTTTTTGGTCAGTGGGAGGAAACCGGAGTACCCGGAGAAAACCCACGCATGCACGGAGAGAACATGCAAACTCCACCCAGAAAGTCCCCCGGACCGGGGTTTGAACCAAGGACCTGCTCGCTGAGAGGCAGCAGCTCTACCAGTTGTGCCACTGTGCTGCCCCCAAATTATGACATTAAACTTATAATTTCATGCAATGTTGCATGAACTGTTCATTCAGCACTCTCTGTGTTTTGTAAATGTCTCTCAGCTTTGTTTGCATCAAATTTTAGCTCTATATCTATAATTGCAACTCATATTTAGCTGTTTTTGTGTTAAAGGAATGAATTCAAGTAGCTCACTCCACCCCTAAAAACAGATGTGGGAAACGACTTTATTATCTATAATCCTTGTATAAGGAATGGGGATAGACTGCATTTAGCCTTTAGGGAAATTCACTTTTTAAAAATAAAATCTTTATCTCAAGTTGAATTCATTTCTGTATTTCAGGATAACAAACTACAGAACGGCACGCTCCCACTCCCACGCAGTCTTTTCCTGCCCCTCTTCAATTTATTCAACGTTTTGCTTCCTAATTTTCACCTCTTTTCTTTTCTCACCCTGTCTATCTGCCTGCCTGTCTGAAATGCTAAGAAAACATTGTGTTGGCTATGCTGAGAATCAGTCAGCAACTGCTTGGTGATCAATGGGAAAGAAAATAAATCCCAGCCAGAGGAATTTGGGTTGTGAACTTTTACCACTGTGTTCATAACTCAGAAAGCACGCCAGGGAGGACAACCATTTGAAAAACAATATTTCAGAAGATTGTATGTGTACAATCTTCTATCTATCAGTAAATACAGAAATGCAAATATCTGTTTATATAATTTTTTTATAATTTGTGTTTGCTTTTGTCCAATTGAAAATCCATCCTCAAAATAACTCCCTGCCAGTCTTTAACCAGCTCACATGTATTCAAGTTTAATTCTGCTATTATGCGTACACCCATTCAAAGACTGGTGAGATGTGCTCGACTCTTGACTCATACCAAGACACTCGCCACTGTCACTGTGTTGGTCCAGTGGTGCCATGGTGCTCAAAGCATCCTGGCTCTGTCCCTTCCATGTCACAAACATACAGAAGACATATTGTTTGTCAAGCTTGGGAAAGACCAGAGTTCAAGGACATTAATGGTTGTAATGTGTAATTTCCCTCCTCCTCTCTTCTGCTCCATGTCTAATTCACTGTTTGAGAAATCTGGGGTTAGGAAATAGATTGTGTGTGTGTGTTGGGGGGGGGGGGGGGGGGGCATGTGTCTGTCCAGGAAAGTACCATAGGCAAAATTCAATTCAATTCAGTTTATTTATATAATGTGACTGTTTCACTGAAAAGTAATGTTTTATTTGTGAATTGTCAAAAGAGTAAAGTCTGTGCTTTTGAGTTCACCCAGTAAAAATCCAAAAGCTCTTATGTGAACTTTTACCTCAAGAAAAAACATTTTAATGATACATCTAAATGTCTTAAGAAATCATGGTATGGTATATGGTATGGTATAAAGTTTATTCATTTAAAAAAATACAAAACAATTTCATAACACTATGAAAAATACAAGAGATTTAAAATGAAAGGCAGCAGAAAGAAGAAAAAAATCTTATTATATCTGCCCCTTTTTTCACACAATTAGTTCAATCACAATAATTTTCAAGTAACAGAACAAAATGAATAACTCTTTTTAATTTTTCTAATTCTAATACAAAAAACACATTAAGCTACTTTATAAATATATTTTCAACAATTCAGCTTTGATCTTTTTCTTAAATGTACACATTGACTTGGCATTTTTAACATCACTGTCTATATCAGGATCGGTATAAGGTTGACCCCCAATTGGCAGACCAAGAGAAGTAAGGACACGGAAACAGGTCAAAAGGTACGTGATAATTTATTTACAGGTGTAGAATAAAAACTCGAGCAGCTGAAAGGGAAGATGGAGAGATGGTGAGTATAATCATCCTCATGGCAGGTTTGTTGATTTGATTTGTAGGATTAGGTTGATCTTACTTTGTTGTTTGTAGAAGGAGACTGACGAGGAGAAGGAGGAAGATGGTTGGATGAGAGAGGAGCAGGTTGACCCAGACGGAACGAAGGATGAAGTGGAGGATGGAGGAACACCGTGAATTCACAGGAGCATAATCCAGTGGTGAGAGAGGTCCTGGAGAGTACCTGATGAGCCAAGCCGTGAAAGGTCCAATGGCAGAAGATGTCCCAGCACTGGAGAGGTGCCAGGCAGCTGCTTAAGTAGCAGTCCTCCCAGAGAGGCAGCAGGTGAGTGGAGTTGAGCTGATTAACTGTGGAGGGAAGGTGAACAGACAGACAAACAAAAACCCCAGAACCCCACAGTGCCCCCTCCTCAAGGATCAGCTCTTGACGATCGAAGTCGTTTCTCAGGGTGGGCCCTGAAAAACGAAGTGATGAGGCCGGGGTCCAAGATCCGAGCACGAGGAGCCCAGGAGCGTTCCTCGGGGCCGTAGCCCTCCCAGTCCACCAGGTACTGGACACCCCGACCCCTGCGCCGCACGTCCAGGAGACGGCAGACAGTAAAGGCGGGTGCATCATCAATAAGACGGGGGGGGCCGAGGGAGGTTGGCAGGAGGGTGAAGGTCGCTAGTAGTGACGGGCTTGATGAGAGAGACATGAAAAGTGGGATGGACCTTCATGGAAGGCGGGAGCCGAAGCTTAACTGCCGACCTATTTATGATTGCAGTAATGGGAAAAGGTCCAATAAACCTAGGGGAAAGCTTCCTAGGACTGTCCTTGATGTTAATGTCTCTTGTCGAAAGCCATACCTTCTGACACACCTTGTAGTTGGGAGCTGCAGAACGGTGTCGGTCAGCAAACCGTTGGTTCTGGTCCGATGTCCTGCCCAATGCCGCTCTGGTCTGACGCCAAACACGGCGACAGCGCCTGATATGTCGGTGGACGGACGGAACGCCCACATCAACCTCTTGTGATGGGAAGAGCGGGGGAGAAAAACCCATGGCTGCCTCAAAGGGTGACCGCCCGGTGGCGGCCGAAGTCTGGGAATTGTGGGCGTACTCAATCCAAGGCAGATGCTGTGACCAAGATGAAGGGTTAGATTCCACAACACACCTGAGAGCGGCTTCCAGTGCTTGGTTGCAGCGTTCAGTCTGGCCGTTGGACTGCGGATGATGCCCTGAAGTGAGGCTGACGTTGGCTCCCAAGGCTCGACAAAAATCCCGCCAGACCTGGGAGACGAACTGAGGACCCCGGTCTGAAACAATGTCCTGCGGGATGCCATGGAGGCGGAAAACGTGGTCCGTGATCACCTGGGCAGTCTCAAAAGCAGAAGGAAGTTTTGAGAGGGGAATGAAATGAGCAGATTTTGAGAAACGATCGACAATGGTACAAATGACAGAATTACCATTGGAGACCGGGAGGCCAGTGACAAAGTCCAGGGCGATGTGTGACCAAGGGCGGTTGGGGACGGGGAGAGGGAGGAGAAGTCCAGCTGGAGGTTGGTTAGAATGTTTATTCCGGGCGCACGTGGGGCAAGCCAAAATAAACTCCTTGACATCTTTGTTTAAGGTCGGCCACCAGAAGGACGCCTTGACCAGATGTAGCATGCGTCGGACACCAGGGTGACATGAGAACCTTGCTGTGTGCAGCCAATGTAGAACCCTACTCACCATGGCGGTGGGGACGAATAGTCGTCCAGGAGGTCCGGTGCCAGGGTCAGGTTCTGTTCGTTGTGCCTCTAAAATGTCAGTTTCGATGGGCCAGGTTATAGCACCCACCTTGCAGGAGGATGGAAGGATGGCCTCCGGGGTGTCAGAGTCCTCAGTCATGGAGAATTGCCAGGTAAGGGCGTCAGGCTTGACGTTGCGGGACCCCGGAATGTATGTAATAGAAAAGTGGAAACGAGCAAAAAATAGTGACCACCTGGCTTGTCGTGCATTGAGACGTTTTGCTCCTTGGAGGTATGCAAGGTTCTTATGATCTGTCCATATGATGAAGGGGAGCTCAGATCCCTCCAACCAATGTCTCCATTCCTCCAGGGCCATTTTGATTGCTAATAGCTCACGGTCACCTACATCGTAGTTAGCCTCAGCTGGGGACAGGCGACGGGAAAAAAAGGCACAGGGATGGAGCTTACCGTCGTCTAGTGATATCTGGGACAGTACGGCCCCGACCCCTGCGTCTGAAGCATCAACCTCCACAATGAATTGTCTGGAGGTATCAGGGTGAGACAGGATGGGAGCTGTGGAGAAGAGACATTTCAGATCGGCGAAGGCCTTCTCGGCTTCATCAGTCCAACAAAATCGCCTAAGAGTAGAGGTGAGTTGGGTTAAGGGTGCTGCCACTTTACTATAGTTCTTAATAAACCATCTGTAAAAATTGGCAAAACCCAGGAACCGCTGCAGTTGTTTCCTGTTGGTAGGAGTAGGCCATTCCACTACAGCCTTAATCTTCTCTGGGTCAGACCTTACCTGTCCTCTCTCAAAGATAAAGCCCAAGAAAGTGACGGAGGTTTGGTGGAATTCACATTTCTCAGCTTTTACGAAAAGTTGGTTCTCCAATAGTCGTTACAGGACGGCTTTGACATGTTGAGTGTGTTGGGTCTTGTCTTTGGAGTAGATGAGGATGTCATCAAGATAAACGAAGACAAACACCTGAAGAAAATCACGAAGAACATCATTGACAAGGGCCTGGAAAACTGCTGGGGCATTGGTCAACCCGAATGGCATGACCAGGTATTCGAAATGCTCCAAAGGGGTCTTAAAAGCAGTCTTCCACTCGTCTCCTTCGCGGATGCGGACGAGATGGTAGGCGTTACGGAGATCGAGTTTAGTAAAAATGGTGGCACCTTGAAGCTGTTCGTATACGGAGTCGATGAGAGGCAGTGGATATTTATTTTTAACGGTGATCTGGTTAAGACCCCTATAGTCGATGCAAGGGCGTAGGGACTTGTCTTTTTTGGAGACAAAAAAGAACCCTGCTCCAACGGGGGATGTAGAAGGACGGATAATACCAGATCTTAAAGACTCCTCTATGTATTCTTTCATGACAGTCTTTTCAGGCCCAGAAAGGTTATACAACCTGCTAGTCGGTAGAGGAGCCCCAGCAAGCAAATCAATGGCGCAATCATATGGCCTGTGTCTAGGTAAAGATAGAGCTTTACGTTTGCTAAAAACAGGAGCTAGAGAATGATACATGGGCGGTATATTTGTAAGATCGATCTCCTCCCTCTCCTGGGAAGGAGGTAGACTGGGAGAGATAGCTGAATGCAGGCATGTAAAAGAGCATTCCTCTCCCCATCGGTCTATTCTATTTTCTGCCCAGTTTATCAGGGGGTTGTGAGTTTTTAACCAAGGATAACCTAGTATGAGTTGTGAATTTGGTGAATTAAAAACAAAGAATTCACCCATCTCTCTATGATTACCCGAGACCACAAAACAGATCTTTTCAGTTTTTAATGAAATAGTTGAAATACTTTGACCAGTGATGGCTGAAACTGAAAGCGAGGAATCCAGGGAGGTCGTAGGGATCTTTAGTTTCTCCACAATGTCCTTGCTGATCAGGCTCTGTTCAGCACCTGAGTCAATCAGTGCCTGCACAGGGAAATTCACAGAATTAATGCAGAGAATCACAGGTAGCATGAGATTTTTATCAGGAGAAACAGAAGACGAGCCCACTAGTATCTCCTTACCTACTGGCGGGCGTTTGGCGTTTGACAGTAATCTACAAGTTCTCACTGCATGACCTTGTTTCCCACAGTACATGCATGCTCCTGCCTCGCGGCGGCGCTGACGCTCCTCGGTAGTGATTTTAGTCCTCCCAATCTGCATCGGCTCGGCCTCTACCAGTGACTCAGGAGTTGAGAGGGCGGAACTTCTGTGGACAAGAGGCTCATGGGAATTGAAGTCCTCCTCCAGGAGACTCTCGCGAACTCTGTTGTCAATGCGGATGGCTAAGGAGATTAACTCATCCAGGTCAGATGGAATGTTGCCAATCAATAGTTTGTCCTTTATCTGTGGGTTAAGAGCTCTTATGAAAGCACTACGGAGGGCCTTCTCCCCCCATCCGGACTCTTCCGCAAGAATGCGGAAGTGGATAGCGAGCTTGGCCACCGTCCCCGTTCCCTGACTTAAGGAAAACAGTTTCTGTGCAGCTTCCTCTTGTTGCAGAGGGTGGTCAAACGCTGGCAAAAAATCTTTGGAGAAACTGGAGAAAGACATGTTATCAACTGAGCGTCGTCGGAGGTAGGCTTGTGCCCATTGTAAGGCCTCTCCTTTAAGCGCTCCCACCACGTAGGTGATACGGGCAAAGTCCGAGGCGTAGGTGATGGGGGCGCGTTTAAATGCTAGTTCACATTGAAGCATAAAACCTCCACATTTGCGTGTGTTACCTTCAAATAGCTCTGAAGGTCGAAAGTCTGGTTCCTTTGTAATCTCCCCATTTGGTCTTGTTAGAAAACTGGAGGGACGAGGTTGCGTAGCCATCTCCTTCTGTAGAGAGCTCACCATGCCACCCAATTCGAGGAGGTTGCTTTGGGTGGTTTGCTGCTGAGTTATGATTTGCTGTAATATTGAAGTTAAATTGTTCATTTGTGGACTTGACTGAGCCCTTACTTCCTCAGTCTTGCCTGGGGGGTCCACTGGCTGGGATATACTATCAGGATCGGTATAACGTTGACCCCCAATTGGCAGACCAAGAGAAGTAAGGACACGGAAACAGGTCAAAAGTTACGTGATCATTTATTTACAGGTGTAGAATAAAAACTCGAGCAGCTGAAAGGGAAGATGGAGAGATGGTGAGTATAATCATCCTCATGGCAGGTTTGTTGATTTGATTTGTAGGATTAGGTTGATCTTACTTTGTTGTTTGTAGAAGGAGACTGACGAGGAGAAGGAGGAAGATGGTTGGATGAGAGAGGAGCAGGTTGACCCAGACGGAACGAAGGATGAAGTGGAGGATGGAGGAACACCGTGAATCCACAGGAGCGTAATCCAGTGGTGAGAGAGGTCCTGGAGAGTACCTGATGAGCCAAGCCGTGAAAGGTCCAATGGCAGAAGATGTCCCAGCAGTGGAGAGGTGCCAGGCAGTTGCTTAAGTAGCAGTCCTCCCAGAGAGGCAGCAGGTGAGTGGAGTTGAGCTGATTAACTGTGGAGGGAAGGTGAACAGACAGACAAACAAAAACCCCAGAACCCCACAGTCTAGACCATTCCACAATCCAACTCGTTGGATTGAGGTAGACCTTCCCTTAAGACTAGTTCTGAATTTTGGTTTGACAAATATCTCTATCCCCTTAAGATTATAACAACTTTGTCTTTTAACAAAATTTCTTTGGATATTTAATGGTAATGTGTTATTTTGAGCCCTATACATAACTGATAAAATACTATAATCTACCAAATCATGGAACTTCAATAACTTTAGTTGATAAAATAATGTGCTTGGTGGGTGACAGTAATGCTTTCTAGTGATAATTCTTACAGCTCTTTTCTGTAAAATAAAAATAGGTTTTGTAAATATTTTACATGCTTTCCCCCAAACATCAATGCAATAGATTAAATGTGGAACAATAATTGTGTTATACAATATGTACAGAGCTTTATCATTTAAAAAAAATTGTATAAAGAAAAAAAAATGTAGTATGCTTTTTCATAACTGTTTATTGTTGTTGCTGTTGTCCATTGTTATCATCTTTCTTTGTTGAAATCAGGTCTCTCTTATAAATGAGTCCTCGAGGCTCAATGGGATTTACCTGTATAAATAAAGGTTGATTGATTGATTTAATAATTCCCTAACTTTGTATAGTACTGCAATAGATTTAGATATTTTTGTTTTTACAGAATTTATGTGATTTTTCCATGTTAGCTGTTCATCAATGATTACACCCAAAAATTTCATCTCATTAACTCTACAAATTTCAACACCCTCAATTTTAAATGGATCATCAACAGTTCTCTTTTTGTTACTAAATATCATGTAATTAGTTTTATCTAAATTTAATGATAATTTATTAAGTTTAAACCAAGTTTGTATTTTATCAAATTCTGTCTTCATCAATTCCAACATCCGTTTTACATCTTTACCCAAACAAAAAAATGTGGCATCATCTGCAAAAAGGACACATTTGAGGAGTCCTGATACATTCACTAAGTCATTCACATATAAAATAAATAACTTTGGTCCAAGTACAGAGCCTTGAGGAACTCCACAAGTGATATTGCACAGATCAGATCTTACACCATTTATTTGTACAAACTGTTTCCTATCTTTTAAATAGCTATATACCCAGTGTAATGCTGGTCCTCTTATACCATATTTATCTAATTTTTCAAGGAGAATAGTGTGGTCAATAGTATTGAATGCTTTTTTTATATCAACAAAAATACTAACACAATATTGTTTTTGATCGACAGCAGTAGTTATTTGTTCTATCAATTCCATGAGAGCTATTGATGTAGAGTTTTTTGCTCTAAACCCATATTGACTGCTACTTAGAATAATTTGTTTAGTAATAAATTTATCTAATCTGATCACAAATAGTTTTTTTCTAGAATTTTTGAGAACTGTGGAAATAAGGATATTGATCTATAATTATTGAACACACATTTATCACCATTTTTAAAGAGAGGAACTACCTTAGCTACTTTCATATTGTCTGGAAATATTCCTTTTGAAAATGATAAATTACATATATATACAGTATATGTAAACAGCTCGATAACATAACTCATTATGTCCTTTACAAACATCATATCCATGAAATCAGCATAATTAGACTGCACAATTTACAATAAATGACAGACAATGCACAGTGGCCCCTGCAACAAAGCCACATTATTAACCTATTATTATTGGCATTGATGCAAATTTTTTGGTTAAATTAATCATTTTAAAACTGGTTTGAGTAAAATGTCTAGTACCAGCTGTCTCTTCATGTTCACACAAGTGCAAACAAATCACATAAAAATGAGAAAAATAAAAAGATAGAAATAGCAGCTCACCCCGTAAATTCTATAACCTTCAGAAGACAAACTTATTTCCTAATCTAAATATAAACGCCCAGTCGGGTAGCAAATAAACGTGCAAGGCATGAAACAAATGTTTTGACCCCTGTCCCTGCGTTAGTGTAGCTCTTGTGCTGCTGTGTGCCAGCATCACATCACACGTGTCACTCAGGAGCCTGAGATCATTAGCCTGAATTAGTCTCTGTGCTAATTAGCAAGTCCAGCTTCACCTTCACTGTTGTCTCATTAGTTTTAACAAGACACCCAAGCACCAATTAAACAGATCAAATAAGAGCTTTAATAATATTATTAACTAAAAAAAACTGAAGAAGTTTTGAAGGGTGCTCAAAATTCCAAGATAACTTTGCAGTAAAACTCCTGCATCTTTGTAATGTATAAGGAGTATACAGAGAACAAAGGTCAAACAATGTTAAAGCTGCTGCCAGAGGCTCATTATAATTACCATAGTAACCACACACCTGTGTCGTTACTCCCTGATTGTCAAGGTAGCACATGAGTTTCTACGTTTTCACAGTATTAATAACAAATATGATAAGTTTAAAACACCCTATCAGTTTTAAAGAGAACATTTTGTTTTATATGTAGATATATGTTGTAACTTCTGGTTACAGAAGTTTAGAAGTTTAGTCTTAGTTAAAGCTAAACTGATTATGTACAAAGTGTTTAATAGGTTGTGTATAATAAAATAAACTCTTACATAGTGAATTTCACTGAGTTCTTGCCCAGTATTGCTCGGTGGCATGAAAACATCTACTGCAGTAACTATTTTAAGTTATTAGTAGCTTAGATTTTTTTTCCCCGTCTTCTTTGCCTTAATGTTGTTTGATAAGAATTACACTGCCTGGCCAAAAACAAAATAAAAAAAGTTGCCACCTAGATTTCCATCCATCCATCCATTTTCTTTACCCGTTTATTCCATTTTGGGTCACGGGGGTCACTGGTGCCCATGTCCAGCAATCACTGTGCGAGGGGCGGGGGACACCCTGGACGGGTCGCAAGTCCATCACAGGGCCACATAGAGACAAACGAGACAAACAACCATTCACTCTCTCACGCACACCTAGGGACAATTTAGAGTTACCAATCAGCCTAACATGCATGTTTTTGGACTGTGGGAGGAAACCGGAGTACCCGGAGAAAACCCACGCATGCACGGAGAGAACATGCAAACTCCACCCAGAAAGGCCCCTGGACCGGGGTTTGAACCAGGGACCTGCTCGCTGAGAGGCAGCAGCTCTACCAGTTGCGCCACCGTGCTGCCCTGCCACCTAGATTTAATTAAGCAAATACATCTCTAATTGGATAATTACTGCATGGGTGATTATCTTTCAGCTGGCAACAAGTTATTTAACCCCAACTGGTGCAATGAGTTGTTTCTCATTTCTTAAACATCCATGTTGAAAGACACATCGCGTGGTCGTGGAAAATACGTCAGTCTGTTTGAGAAGGGTCAAATCTTTGGCATCAAGCAGAGAAAACATGTAAGGAGATTGCAGAAACTACTAAAATTGGGTTAAGAACTGTCCAACTCATTAAAAACTGGAAGGATAGTGGGGACCCATCGTCTGCGAGGAAGAAATGTGGCTGGAAAAAATCCTGAATGATCGTGATCGGTGATCACTTAAACGTTTGGTGAAATCAAATCGAAGAAAAACAACAGCAGCACTCAGGGCTGTGTTTAATAGTGAAAGTAAGAACATTTCCACAATGTGAAGGGAACTCAAGGGACTGGGACTGAACAGCTGTGCAGCCTTAAGAAAACCACTAACCAGTGAGGCTAACTGGAAAAAAGGCTTCAGTTTGCTAAGGAGCATAAAGATTGGACTCTGGAGCAATGGAAGAAGGTCATGTGGTCTGATGAGTCCAGATTGAACCTGTTCCAGGGTGCATCAGGGTAAGAAGAGAGGCAGGTGAAGTGATGCACCCATCATGCCTAGTGCCTAGTCATCAATTCAAGATCTTGGTGAAAAACTAATGCAACACTGGATGGAAATAGATCTTGTGACAGAAGTTTATTGAAAAAAATGACACAGTGAATGCATGCTGTAATCAAAGCTAAAGGCGGTCCAACAAAATATTAGTGTGTGACTTTTTTTTTTGGCCAGTCAGTGTAAATACCTCAATATATGCCTCTGGTAACACCATGAGCTTCAGTACCTCCACCATTACAGCTATTTTGTTTGTTTGTCCCAGGTTAGCTCATCCTGGGTTACATTTCCTCGTGGGAGGAGCAATCTTACCATTTACATAAAATATTTGATAATGTTCTTATAGAAACAATTCCTGAATGTTGTTCATACTGTGTTAACGCTACATGTTTGCCTCTTGACCCTACAACTGGGTAAAGTTACAGTAGACTTAGCCCATTACTGGAGTTTAATTAGGTATTTTAAGTTACTAATAAACATGATGGATGATGATCATGTTGCTTTATGCTAGGCCATTGGTAAGAAGGAGAGATTATTATTATTTCATATTAGCTAGTGATTTTTCCCCCCTAAAACTTAACTTAGACTAAACTGTGTTTCTTAGACTGTGACTAGGATGCATCAGAGCCCTGTAAAGAGAGAGTTGCGACACTCTTTGAACTCGCCGATACGCGGTCACGTGGTTCATGCAGCTCCCAATAGTTCCAAAAAGCTCATCGCTGTCAGTCAGTTTGAGCAGCTGCTGGCGCAACATAACACAAAAATTGACTTTTCTTACTTTACCTGACGTCTTTCAGTAATTACTGAGCAGTAACGAACTGATTACTTAACCGATTACTGATTATATCACAGACTATGCATTTTATCAAAGCATTTTTAGAAGCGGCTGATACATTTATCATTAAATTTTAGAAGGAAACGAGACTGCAAACACATATTTGTTAGAAAAAAAAATGTATATGCAATACAGTGATCAATATAGTCATATCAATGTTTTATAACGTTACACACGTTAAAAAAAGATCAGAGTAACACCTGTTATAAAGCTATTTCTGATGTTCTCTGCAGGATAATGCTCCACCTTGTCCTCCATGCAGCAGTTCAGATCTGTTCCAGCTTATCTTAGATCATCTGGATGAATTCTTGATTTCTATAGAAGATATTAATTCAACCATTATTTAAACAGGTTAGTCCCATTGAGCCACGAGGACTCATTTACAAGAGAGACCTAGATTGAATTGTTGTTTTTGTCGTTTTTTTATGGCAACCAAGTACCTGATAACTGAGTTGATTCTAGCCTGACAACTATTGTAAAATTGTAATTCATTGATTAAAATGTTAATTTAAATGAAACTGTTTCTATCTTGATGCATGCTCAATAATCCAGGTAGAAAAATCTAAAAAAGTTAAATCTGGTCCTCTGGACATTCAAAAAAACAAAACAAAGCAAATCAACAAAAAAATGTAGAAACGTTTCGTCTCTCATCCGAGAGACTTCCTCAGTCTGAGGAGCTGTATTCAGCTCAGTCTCTTAAATAGCACCGTCTCAGGGTGGATCAACCAGTTTTGCTGCTGACAACCAAAACCAGCTGATCACATGCTCAAGAAGGACCATCAGCATAACAATGGATCATTAGCACACCGATGGCTGTTTACTGTTCACAGAGGGCTGAGTGATACTAGCAATCACAGCATTGTAAGAGGGGGACAGTTGAACCCGGAGGCCTCCACCCTGTTAGGATTTGTGTCAGGAGCAAACCCAGAGTGCAGAACAGGGACTCAACTCGGCAGATATACAAAAATAGGCTTTTCATGATAAACGAAAAGTACAAAATAAACAAGCTGACGGGGCAGCAAATCTTACATGAACTAGGAAGGAGGCACGGGGAACTCAGGAGACACGAGAGACACGGGGAACTCGAGGGACCAGGAAGACTCAGGGAAAGACTCGGGAGACCCAAGGAAGAGTACCCAACGAAGACGACCCGACGAAGAACAAGACAGAATAGGACGGCTTAAATACAGGGAGAAGACGAGACATGATAACAAACAGCTGGGACGAGACACAGGTGGCACTAATGGAACTAATGAGGGAGCACGAGGGAAACAGACACAAACCGGGCCACAGAAAAGTACCATCCTTACACACCCCTGTTTAATGATGGACGATTTCTTTTCACAAAGATGGCCTCCTTTACTCCTCTCTCAAACCATCGTTCCTCTCTGTCCAGGATGTGAACATCTTCATCCCTGAAAGAGTGACCGCTGGCCTGGAGATGAGTGTATGAGCATGCGATCAGCTGGTTTTGGTTGTCAGCAGCAAAACTGGTTGATCCACCCTGAGATGGTGCTATTTAAGAGACTGAGCTGAATACAGCTCCTCAGACTGAGGGAGTCTCTCGGATGAGAGACGAAACGTTTCTACATTTTTTTGTTGATTTGCTTTGTTTTGTTTTTTTGAATGTCCAGAGGACCAGATTTAACTTTTTTAGAAACTGTTTCTAGTTAAAATCATAACAGATGACAAAATAAGTGTTAACTGTGCAAAAATAAATTTCCAAACAATTTATTATAAAATATGTAAAATGTAAAGCAAGCTTTAATAAAGTACTTTTACTACTATTTATACTGTTTATTAATGACATCATCTCAAGTCAGCAGGAGCACCATCATCATCATCATCACAACAACACAAAGTGAGAGCTGTAAATTTAATCTGCACAAACATTTTCAATCAGGGCTCAAAATGTTTAACTGTCAAAGAAATGTGCAAGAAAATAAACTAATGTCACTCTACAGGCACATTTAGAGAGAGGACAGTCAGGACGTGTGAGACTGAAGGAGGTTCAACCAGTTGTTCATGGACCAGAAACAGATGAGAAGAAAAGCAGAACTTCCACTGACCAGTGATCTGACCAGTGATCTGACCAGTGATCTGACCAGTGACCTGACCAGTGATCACACATGTTGTTCTAAATTAAACTTTGGTACGAACAGTGTTACAATAAGACATGCCATATTTTTTATTGAACAATAATCTTCATTCTAACAGTGACGTTGTAATTTCAGAGACTGAATAAGGAAGAAACAGAAATGAGACGAGTCAGATGAGGGAAAGATGAAAATGTGTCCTCAGAGGACGGGGACATGTCAGGATCTGATGATCCAGGATCAACAGGACCAGGAGGATGGATCAACAGGACCAGGAGGATGAATCAACAGGCAGTCAGGGAACAGAGATGAAAAACCTGAGGAACAATTAGAACACAAAAAAATACATAAGCAGGACAGAAGAAACTCACAGACAAGAAAATTAACTCAGTCCTGCCAAGAAAAATGTTAACAATGGAAAATAAATTGACATATTTTTACAAAAGATCAGATGAAGACAACTGGCATGAAGAAGAACTTTTAGCTCCATCTCAATGTACCTGTGATAGTTTAATAAGTGTTTTGTTACTGTCCTACAGTTTATTGATGCTGATATATTCTTGCAATAATTCTTATTTCTTGTTCTGTCTTGAAAGAGTCTCATCTCAACTTGACCCATGATTGCCAAACACTAAACTAATAATATAAAACTAATGTAAATGAACATTCCTGCAGTAAATACTAACTTTATGAAGGTTATGGTGTTAAAGTAATTTTATTCAAAAATCTTGATTAAGCTGTTATTGATTAATAGAAGACAGAAAATGAGATCTTGTACCTTTGTGATACTTTGAATGCAACATTCAGTTCATGAAGTCATTCTCCTCTGGTTTACCTGGAAAACATGAAAACATTGACTCATCTCCACAATCACGTTTTTCTTTAATGATAATGTCACAATTTATGCTGCAGTCTTTGATAAATGATCTATAACTTGAACTAAATTATGTCAGTCTTGTTATGTTGTCATCATTCTTTGTTAAATCAGGTCTCTCTTGTAAATGAGTCCTCGAGGCTCAATGGGATTTACCTGTAGAAATAAAGGTTGAATGAATCTCAGGAAAAAAAGCAAAATATTTTCTAGTTGAGTTCAGTAACTGGAATTACCATAAATTTAAAAAAGACCACCTTTCAAAATTTAAGCAGTAATAGATATTTTAAAACGCTGAATTAGAAATAGACCCGTTTAAACCGTCATGTTGCAGAGCAGCTGCAGTTAAAACACAACTAGCAATTTAACATGTTTCATTAACTAAAACTGGCGACATGAAGTATTAATGTTGATAAATTGAGGTACAGAACAGTCAGATAACGCTTCACAATGGAGAAAAAGTGTCGCATTTGCATGAACTTACCGGAAAAACACGGAAAATGAACTACGTTCAATGCTGAACCCGCTGCTGTTTGGAACTTTTTACCGCTGCATGACCCACGTGACCCACGTGACTTCCGCATTCCATTCTTTCTATGGGAGTCTATGGGAGTGTCGCAACTCTCTCTTTACAGGGCTCTGGGATGCATGAGAGAAGTGGAGCGTGCTCTATTCACACAAGGAGAGCTGTTGGTCAGGCAGGTCTTGTTGTGCCATTTACTCTAAAATAGTTATTGAACCAAGTGTTACTTGTGCGGGGAAACTAGATGTTAAAGAACCCATTAAAATACAGCAGAATGCAGGAAATGGATTCTACTTTATACAAAATTTTCTGGGGAAGGATCCCCAGAATCCCCACCACTGTGTCCACCCCCCTCCACATTAAAATACTTCTGACGCCAATGGTCACTACATTGTTCAAGCCAAGAGCCGTTGTCAGCACTGGGGGCTACAGCCCCTGTAAAGGACATATTCTAGAATCGCCTCTAATGTAAGGTTATAATTACAATGTTTTAATAAAAATAGGTCATGATCTAAAGTGGGCCAGTCTGAGGCATGAAACTCCACGGCTGAAAATGAGCCCCACTCCGGCCCTGTCTATAACAACTCTTTAATGAAACCAGGATGATGAGTTACAACAACATTTAATTTCACTTTAGGATTAATAAAGTATTTTTAATTGAATTGAATTGTATAAAAAAACTAAACAAAAATAAAACAATCTGGGGAGTAGGAATAGTTTTTAAAAAAATTAGACAATTCAAAAGTTTGGGTTGGACATTGTCAGCTGTCAAACATTTCATTGAAAAATGAGAGATATTAAACTGTGATTAATGCCAGTTCTGGCATGGAAAATCCAACTTTATGTAACCATTAAAAGTTTGAAAGGTGTTTCTCATGTGAAATATGTCTGAGCTCTAGTAATCTGAAAAATACTTGAGTTTTCTTATCCGTTTTCTCAAAATCTGTAGGATTCTTCTCTGCCATAATCACTTTCCCCACAGCTGACAATCCTCACCCAACCACACCTGCACCTGATTCTGATGACTTCCACTACACTACTTAACCCCCTGCCAGCCGTTTATCCTACGCTACACTATTATATTACAGTACCTCTGGTAATTAAAGTGACAATCAAAAACTATTCCTTGAGAAACACTGACTAACATTGTGATTTGTTTGTGTGATTTCAAGTCCTGCTCCTCTGTGCCTCCTCGACCACCTCCTTGCACCTCATGACTTTGCCTGGACAACATCGTGTTCTCCCTCATCACTCAGCCTGGATCAAATAACGAACACCTTGGAACTTTAGTACTCACTTTTCTGGATCACATCTCCATCTCCTTGACGTCATAACTCTCCCCCTCTCTAACGCCATCTACAAACAAACAAACAGCAGAAAATCTTTCAAACACTGCATCACTCACCTTGTATATTGAGTCTGTGTCTCTTCAGTCTGCCAATTTGGGGTCATTAAACCAACAATCATGTTAAAATCCTAATGATGCTCAAAAGTTTTTTTTTTTTTTTTTTTTTGCCAGTTTTCAAATTTGTTTATGTTACGAAATAAATCATCAAAAAGAACTCACTAATCCAGGTTGAGCAACGTGTTTTGCCGCATATTTTTCTTGTTTTATTTTAAAGCAGCATGAGGAGAATCAGAACAAGAATTTGAATAGAATAATAAGGGTGCTTTAATGTTTAGACATCAGTACCTTTCGTAAAAAAATCACATCGGTCAGAAGAGTAACTTTTTAGGACTTTCATCAAGGCACAAACCAGTTTCAAATGATTTGACACAAGGATTTTTATTTAGTCATTTATTATAAAATAGCTGGAATTGAATGATGAAATTGCTAATCAATAAAAACATTAGACAGCAAATCAGATGGTACTTTTTTTGCATAAGTTGTGATGAAAGTATCTACATACAATGTCATCACAATTTTTTCAATGCCTTTTTTATTTAACTTTAAATTATAAATAGTTCAAACATGAATGCCTGGAAATCATTATATTGCAAGACATTTTATATTAATCTACATGTGCAGAAATGCATGTCCAAGAGGCCTGAAGTCCTAGACATAAAGACACTGACTGGAGGCCATTGTTTCAACAGAGGTACCCCAAAAATGAATAAGAAATCAGCATCCTCCTTTTACCTCACTCTTCAGGCCTTCACCACCCTCGTCGTCTCTTATTTTTATGTAAAACACATTGTGAAAGGTCAAAGAAGAGATGCAGCAGAGAAAAAACAAGAGCATGAGAGCGTTGGGGATGAATGTGCATGTGTGCGTGCATGGATATGTATATGTTTGTGCATGCGTCTGTGATCATGAGTGTAAGTCCATGCTGTGTGTCTGTGTGTGTGTGTGTTGTCAGCGGGGGTGAAGGCCTGTCTCCTTGTCTCCTATGCACGCTGTGCTCATTGAGAAGTGGTGTCTTGCGCCTTGGGGGGCAGCCGGCGAGAGGACAGGCGGGCGGCGAGGCGCCAAAGAAAGAGGTCACATCCATATTCATCGCATTGGACATGCACATGTAAACCACTTTTAATATGCCGTGACAGGGGAAAGTTGTGCTGAGGCGGAAGGAGACGGAACGAGAGCACGAGGGAAAAGACAGAGATGCTGACAAACAAGAATGTTTGTGAGAAATGTCCACATGTGCATCTTCATCAGGGTGTGAGCGGCCTGAATCTCAATGACCTGCAAAATCCAGTGACAAAACATGTACAGTTGTAAATCATTATTAGACATTCTAGATGACAGGGACAAGAGATGCATTTCGAATAAAATTGACTTAATTGTTAAATATACCCAAACAAATTTACTGCAAGTCAATGCAGCAGAGTCAGAGGCAGATACAAAAGGCCCTTTAGCTGTTTTGGTCAAACATTGTAAATGCATCTCCAGCAGATATTGTGAATATTGTCAGATGAATTAGCACTCAAATAATGTGTACATGGTGACTCTCAGATACTACCACACCACATTTTAGTTCAATACATGTTAAATTGAATAAGCTAGTCATTTTTGTGTTGGCTAAGGTCAATTAGCTGTTTCAGCTTTTGGAATCAGATTGATGCAAGACATTTAGGAGTTTTATGTTTACATCCAACAATTACTTTGAGGGTTTCATTAAAAGCAGTCCAGTGGTTCGACATATACCTCTAACAGACAAACAGGGTTGACAGTTGTAATACATGTCAAATTCTGAAGCAAATGTATTGAACAATACATACAATGTATGTACTCTGAAGGACTTTCAGCTAGAGCTGCATTCGGGCCTAATAAATCCGGACCAGACCGGACCAAGCCCGTAGTTTTGTTTTGTTTTTTACAAGCCCTACCCGGACCCAACCGATTACCGGTAATAAGAGGGCCGAATCCAAAAAAGAAAATGACTTTATTTTATTAAGCTTTTACTGCTTTTGTAAGCAAATCAGTTTGACATGATAGTTTTAAAAACGTAAAGAAAGGAAGATATAAGATTTATTTTTATTAACAAGTCACCAAATGGTTTTTAACATTCAAAACGAATAGCCTAAAAAAATCTCTTCTAAAGATAGGCTATTATACAGATGAACAAATATATTTTTAGAGCAAAATTATTTGGAAAAATGTAGAACAAGGTTGCTTTAATTGAATGCGTTGCTCGCTTTTGCTTTTGTAGATTCTGCTACTTCCTTTGCTGCAAATGAGAGCAGGTGCGGAGACGTGCACAGCCGGCGATCAGCTAATCCATCCATCCATCCATCCATCCATCCATCCATCCATCCATCCATC
>NC_056498.1:89527528-89529254 GCF_014905685.2 Nematolebias whitei
CATCCATCCATCCATCCATCCATCCATCCATCCATCCATCCATCCATTTTTACCTGCTTCTTCCTTTTCGGGTAGCGGGAGTCACTGGTGCCCATGTCCCGCAGTCACTGTGCGAAAGGTGGGGTACACCCTGGACCGATCACATGTCCATTTCAACTGGCAAGTTAGCGGATGCGCACGGCCGGTGACAGGTGTCCATCTGAGCTTAACGCAACTTCTTAAAACCTCTTTAAACCAGCTGCTCGGACCGACCTGTCTCCTCCTCAACAAGTAGATTAACACAATTTTATATTGTGCATTTAGTTTTATTTGTGCTGTATGATTTGTAAAACTGCAGAAGCCTGAGCCCACATATGCAATTATTGCACAATGCGCCAGTTATCTCTTCCACATTCTGATTAACTGCTGCACTGTTCTTTCTTTCTTCATCCTCTCAACATATAATCTTACTGCCTCCTCCTCTACAAATAGATTAACACAATTTTACATTGTGCATTCTTAGTTTTATTTGTGATGTATGATTTGTAAAACCGCATCAAAGCCCGAGACCGGCCCAGCCGCACATTAATGACATTATAATGGCTCGGACCGGCCCTAATCCTGGTTGGGCCGGGTTTTGGGTTCGGGTTAGAAATGACAGCTCTACTTTCAGCTACTGCCACAACAAATGTAAGCACAGCATCTGTAAAATTGTCTGAGTTGTAGCCATTTCCCTGCTATCCTAAGGTTCACTGGCTGTCAGCCATCTCAAATTGGGTTGGTTCCAAAAGTTAAGCAGCTGTATATACTTCAAATGATTAATTTCTAAATCTCATGAGATATTTTGCTAACAGATAGACACAGTTAACATTAATAGTTAATGGACAACTTTTAAAAGCAGATCTCCCACAATCTCTAGGATGTTTCCACACCTCATAGTCTGGTAGACTCTGTTTGATTGGGGACCAAAATTCAGAACATTTGTTTACATTTTCAGCTGGTGCGTTCTCATTCACACTGCACTGAGTCCATCGAGCCAACCTGTCCCCCCACCCCCTCCCCCCGCCTGTGGTGGCACTGCATCAAAAAGAAGGAAACGACACAAAAACCTCTGAAGAAGACACTTCTTCTGGAAATTAAAAACAAATACGGAGTGGCATCAAATTTGAGCGGTTTTAGGATTTCTGTTTTGTCATTTTTCAACAATGGACTCAGCATGAGCAGAAGATGAGACAGAAGACCATGGAGAATATTGTTTTTCACACAAGGCGGCTGACAGCTCCGTATGAGGTAAAATAAATGCTCATTTGTTTGCCCTGCATTGTAGTCCACTTCCTGCTTTGGAAGCGGTCTCCGGTCTGCTTGCATTCACATTGCATTCGAACCACGCCAGAGTTCACTTCAACCAAACCGAGACCTAGGTTTGTAGGCAGACCAGAGTTTGCTTTTTTGATCCTCATAAGAGTTTGATTGCGCATTCACACCTCCTCAACCAAACCAAACTTTCTAGGCAAACGGACTAGAGTTCGATTAAAGCGGACTGAACAGGACTGGTGTGTGTATGCACCCTAAAACACTTGATGTATGTGTTGTGAATTACTCTCAGCTACTACCATACCATATTTTAGCAAAACTATAAAATTGGCTTAGTCATATTTTGTGTTTCCTAGGTTGTTTTGCTGTGACAGCCATCTTGAATGGAACTGACTCCAAAAGATAACCTGTTGGATTTAGACATTTAGACATG
>NC_056498.1:89529654-89535023 GCF_014905685.2 Nematolebias whitei
GATAGATAGATAGATAGATAGATAGATAGATAGATAGATAGATAGATAGACAGACAGACAGACAGACAGACAGACAGACAGACAGACAGACAGACAGAGACAGATAGATAGATAAAGTTGACCGTTTTAATAAGCTGTATTCTTATTAATTTACTATTAATTTCTAAATAAATTTTCACCCTGTACTGAAATCTGTTTCAGCATCTCACTGCCACCAGCTGGTAAGGCGCGTGACGTCAATTTGAACCCCACCCACTGGAACTGGTACTGAAAGCATAAAGGAAATACAACGTGTACCGTACTGAGCCGAGTAGAACCGTGTTGTACCGGTACTAAATATACTAAAGGAAAAGGGGCAAAAGATCACTCCAAGAGCAAGGAGTGAAATAGTCGGCGAGGTCACAAAGGAACCCAGGGTAATTTCTAAACAACTGAAGGCCTCTCTCACATTGACTGATGTTAATGTTCATGAGTCCACCATCATGAGATCTCTGAACAACAATGTTGTGCATGACAGGGTTGAAGGAGAAAGACACTCCAGAAAGAACATTGCTACTTGTCTGCAGTTTGCTAAAGATCACGTGGACAAACCAGAAGACTGTTGAAAGAATGTTTAGTGGACGGATGAGACCAAAATAAAACTTTTTGGTTGAAATTAAAAGTTTTATGTTTGGAGAAAGGAAAACTCTGTTCTTGCATAAGAACCTTACCCCCTCTGTTAAACATGGTGGTGGTAGTATCATGGTTTGAGCCTGTTTTGCTGCATTTGGGCCAGGACGTCTTGCCATCATTGATGGAACAATGAATTATGAATTATATCAGAGAATTCTACAGGAAAATGTCAGAACATCTGTCCATGAACTGAATCTCAAAAAAATGTGGATCATGCAACAAAACAATGACCCTCTGCACACGTATCCTGATGCATGCTCAATAATCCAGGTAGAAAAATCCAAAAGAGTTCAATCTGGTCCTCTGGACATTCAAACAAAAAAAAAGCAAAAAATGTAGAAACGTTTCGTCTCTCATCAGAAAGACTTCCTCAGTCTGAGGTGCTGTATTCAGCTCAGTCTCTTAAATAGCACCTTCTCACAGTGGATCAACCAGTTTGCTGCTGACAACCAAAACCAGCTGCTCACATGGTCAAGAAGGACCATCAGCCTAACAATGGATCATTAGCACACTGATGGCTATTTACTATTCACAGAGGGTTGAGTGATACTAGATATAACAACATTGTAAGAGGGGGACAGTTGAACACGGAGGCCTCCACCCCTGTTTAATGATGGACGATTTCTTTTCACAAAGATGGCCTCCTTTTCTCCTCTCTCAAACCATCGTTCCTCTCTATCCAGGATGTGAACATTTTCATCCCTGAAAGAGTGACCGCTGGCCTGGAGATGAGTGTAGACTGCAGAATCCTGGCCTGATCATGTTGATCTTCTGTGCTGGGCCATCCTTTTGGCCAGTGGCTGTTTAATTTCCCCGATGTAAGACTGATCACAGCCCTCCTGACACTGAACAGCATACACAATATTACTCTGTTTGTGCCGGAGGACTGGATCTTTGGGATGAACCAGTCTTTGCCGTAATGTATTTTGGGGTTTAAAAGCCACTGGGACATTATGTTTAGAAAATAAACATCTCAGTTTCTCTGATACTCCCTCAACATACGGAATGACCACTGGTCTGGGTTCCTCCTTTTCACCTGATGGCTGACTGGAGTCCTGTTTGGGTTTCTTCTCTGCTTTCAGGAAGTCCCATTTAGGATATCCACATTGCTCTAGAGCCTGTCTTGTGTAGGATTTCTCCTTCTGCCTGGTTCCTGAGTTAGTGGGGACGCTGTCTGCTCTGTGGTACAGAGTCCTGATGACTCCTAACTTGTGCTCCAAAGGGTGATGGGAGTCAAACTGCAAATACTGGTCTGTGTGGGTGGGTTTGCGGTACACCTCAGTTTGCAAATGTCCTCTATCAGACTGAGACCTCACAGTCCAAGAAAGCCAACCTGCCATTTTTTACATTTTCTCGTGTGAACGTGATGTATTTATCCACAGAGTAGATGTGGTCAGTAAAATGTTGGACTTCCTGAGATTTAATTTTAACCCAGGTGTCGTCAACATACCTGAACCAATGACTTGGTGGTGTCCCTGAAAAGGACGTCAAAGCTCTCTTTTCTACCTCCTCCATGTACAGGTTGGCAACAATAGGAGAAACTGGAGACCCCATAGCACACCCATGTTTCTGCCTATAATATTGCTCCTCATATGTGAAGTAGGTTGACTGCAGGCACAGTTTCAAGAGTTGACACAGTTGTTCTGTGGAAAGTGTGGTCCTGCTGCTCAGAGTGGTGTCACAGGATCTCCACAGGGCTGTGTGTTTCCCCCCCCGCTCTTCTCCCTGAACACAAACAGCTGCACCTCCAGCCACGACTCTGTGAAACTTATTAAGTTTGCAGATGACACCACCCTCATTGGGCTCATCTCGGACGTTTATGAGTCTGCATACAGGAGGGAGGTGGACCGGCTCGTGACCTGGTGCAGCAGCAATAACATGGAACTCAATGCCCGGAAGACAGTGGAGTTGATTGTGGATTTCAGGAAAGCCACAGCCCCTCTGCCCCCCCCCCCCCACCTGCAATTATACCCCCATCACCACTGCGAACTCTTATCAGTTCCTCTGCATCACCATCACCCAGGACCTCAAGTGGGAGCCGACCATCAGCTCCCTCATCATGAAGGCCCAGCAGAGACTGTACTTCCTGCGGCAGCTGAAGAAGGCCAAGCTGCTGGCCATGCTGATGGTGCAGTTCTACACGGCCATCATTGAGTCCATCCTCAGCTCCTCCATCATGGTGTGGTACGCCAGGGCCACTGCCAGGGACAGACTCAGACTGCAGTGCGTTGTGCGCTCAGCTGAGAAGGTGATCGGCTGCAGCCTTCCATCCCTCCACGACCTGTACGTCTCCAGGACTGTGAGGCGAGCAGGTCGGATCACAGCTGACCCTGCTCACCCTGCACACGGACTGTTCGAACCATTCCCCTCAGGCAGGAGGCTTCGGTCCATTCGGACCAGAACCTACCGCCATAAGAACAGTTTCTTCCCCTCTGCTGTTGGACTCCTGAACACTCATAATGTTACCTCATAATTTCTGCTTTGGTGACATTACATCTGTAATATATTTGAATACTCCATCTGCACTGTTTTCTAAGCTTTTTTATTGTTTTCTATTGTATGGGTGTAAACATCCATCCATCCATTATCTTTACCCGTTTATTCCATTTTGGGTCACGGGGGTCGCTGGTGCCCATGTCCAGCAATCACTGTGCGAGGGGCGGGGTACACCCTGGACGGGTCGCAAGTCCATCACAGGGCCACATAGAGACAAACAAGACAAACAACCATTCACTCTCTCACTCACACCTAGGGACAATTTAGAGTTACCAATCAGCCTAACATGCATGTTTTTGGTCTGTGGGAGGAAACCGGAGTACCCGGAGAAAACCCACGCATGCACGGAGAGAACATGCAAACTCCACCCAGAAAGGCCCCTGGACCGGGGTTTGAACCAAGGACCTGCTCGCTGAGAGGCAGCAGCTCTACCAGTTGCGCCACCGTGCTGCCCTGGGTGTAAACATATTTTATGTTATGTTTTCATTTTTACTTTATTTTACCTTATTACTATTAGGGATGGGGCGATCCGATCCAGTATCGGTATCGGCCTCCGATACCAGCATAATTTACGTATCAGATTTTCCGATCCACCTGCCGATATTTCCGATCCCTGATGCATGTTGGCTTCAAACTATGGAATGGATTTCCTGAACGGCGGCGTGTCTCATGAACCCAGAGTAATAAGACCCGCCTCACATTCAGGAAATCCAGATCATAGTTTGCAGCCAGCTACAACGTGAGGACTGAGTTAGCAGCACTGTGGCTAACAGCTAACAAACTTTTCATCTAAACATGTCTGCTGTGTGGAAGTATTTTACACTAGAAACACCACAAGACAGCATCGTGCAATGTCTGCAGAGCCATAGCACCACATTAAACCACGTTAAAGTTAGTTTTACGATGGACATTCGAGCTCCGTGGCTTCAGCGGGGCGCTACTCTCGCTGAATCCGAAAGAAGCGACTCGACCCCGGCCAGCCGCGTCCAATCTGCCCCGCTCAGTCTGTCCGTCTCCGAGGAGGGACAGACTGAGCGCAGCTGCCCCAAATCAGGCTGCCTGCTTCGGATTGAACAAGAAGAAGATGTCGCTGAAACCACAGAGCTCAAATGTTTACAGAGAAGTTGCTAAACTTCATCATAATTAATGACCAACCACTATCAGTTGTAGAAAACGAAGGATTTCTCAGCTTGATGCTTGCAGCCTGTAGGAGTTGTGCTTTCCCTGGTCTCTGTCTCCCTCTAGTGTTCTATATTTGTCTGTTCCCGCTCTGATGTCTGCACCTGTGATGTTTCACAGGTGTTCTGTTAGTCTCGTTAGTGTGTGTATTTAAGTCTGTTTGCCTGCGTCCCTCATTGTCTGGTCATTGTCTCAATGTGATGCCTGTTATGCTCCTCGTGTCCTGATCCTTGTGTCCTGCGTCCTGTCCCATGATTTATGTAAGTTTGCTGCCCCGTCAGCCATCTTTATTTTGTAAATAATAAATTATTTATTTATATTCTTTGAGTCTTGCCTGCCTGCCTGCACCAAATGGGTCTCCTACCTAGAAATCATCACAGAATGACCAGACCAAACCAAGACCCAGCAGGCAGCCCGACTCTCCTGCTCTGTCCCTGGAAGACAAGCTGCGGGATCCTTTTAGAGACTCTGAGCCTCCAGCTACACCCTGGCGCTTCCTCGGTTCCTGCTCCTGGCTCCTGAGAGTCTCACAGCTGCAGCCCATGCCTACTACAGTCCCCGTAGTTTTTCCATCTCCTACAGCCTCTGCATCATCCATGCTATGTGAGGACCCAACCTGTCCTGAGCCCACAGACCCAGAAACGTCTACTCCAGATCCTGTTGCTGCTCCGAGGGGGTCCCAGCGGACGCTCCTCACTTCTCCTGTTCCGAGGGGGTCCCGGCGGACGCTCCTCACTTCTCCAGCCCCTGTGGTAGATCCCACGCTGCACGCAGCCCCTGAGATGGATCCCACGCTGCACGCAGCCCCTGAGGTGGATCCCACGCTGCACGCAGCCCCCGAGGTGGATCCCACGCTGCACGCAGCCCCCGAGGTGGATCCTATGCTGCAAGCAACCCCCGTGGAGGATCCCACACTTCTCCTGCTCCGAGGGTGTCCCGGCGTATGCTCCTCACTTCTTCTGCTCTGAGGGGGTCCCGGCGGACGCTCCTCACTTCTCCTGCTCCGAGGGGGTCCCGGCAGA
>NC_056498.1:89535033-89549711 GCF_014905685.2 Nematolebias whitei
CCGGCGGACGCTCCTCACTTCTCCTGCTCCGAGGGGGTCCCGGCAGACGCTCCTCACTTCTCCTGCTCCGAGGGGGTCCCGGCAGACGCTCCTTATCTCTACTGTTCCGAGGGGGTCCTGGCGGATGCTCCTCACTTCTCCTGCTCCGTGGGGGTCCAGACGGACTCCGCTCCTGCTCCAGATACTGCCGCCAAAGATCCAGCCCCAGACTATCCAGCCGCAGAAGAGCTCCTCGCTGCTGATCCGCCTGCTGAGGTCCTCACTCCTGCTCTGCCCGACCTGTTCCTGCCTATTGGACGACCTCTCAGCCGCCCGCCTGACTGGCCCCGGTCTGGTGAATGGTTGCCTGTCTGACCTGTTTCCTGCTTTTTGGACAATCTCACAGTTCCTTACCTGAACTCTGACCTCCTTGTGTTTCCATGTGTTGTACCTTGCCCCTAGTGTACCCTGTCCAGTTCTTCGTTCCACTCGTGTCTCTTTTATTTTCCTAGTGCCCTCCTCCCTGTTGGCTTTCCCCCTCCTCCCACCCACGTTTTGGGGGTGTGGGGGTCTTGGAGACGTCAAGGGACGTCCTTGGGGGGGAGGTACTGTAGGAGTTGTGCTTTCCCTGGTCTCTGTCTCCCTCTAGTGTTCTATATTTGTCTGTTCCCGCTCTGATGTCTACCTGTGATGTTTCACAGGTGTTCTGTGTTAGTCTCGTTAGTGTGTGTATTTAAGTCTGTTTGCCTGCGTCCCTCATTGTCTGGTCATTGTCTCACTGTGATGCCTGTTATGCTCCTCGTGTCCTGATCCTTGTGTCCTGCGTCCTGTCCCATGATTTATGTAAGTTTGCTGCCCCGTCAGCCATCTTTATTTTGTAAATAATAAATTATTTATTTATATTCTTTGAGTCTTGCCTGCCTGCCTGCACCAAATGGGTCTCCTGCCTAGAAATCATCACACAGCCAAGATATAGTTTACCCTCCAGGAGATATTTATCAGTACAACAGTAAACAATCATAAAAAACATATGATTTGAAAATTATATTAAAAACAAAAACAGCTACATTATAAAGTGATGTAAAATACTAAAAACAGGAACATATCTGTTTTATGTCATGAACGTAGCAGGTGTTTGAAGCCATTTAACATTTATTTATTTATAATTTAATTCATTTATTCATTCATTTAAATGAAACAATTTTTTTTAAATCATCAAAAAGAAAGCATTGAAGAGTGCAGAAAGAAGAAAAAATTCTTATATCTGCCCCTTATAAAATATAAAACAACTTTAAACGATCACTTAAATTAATCACTTTAATATCCACTTTAAAGCTAGGCATAAAATGAAACATGTTTTGTGTTAGCAGAATTTAATTCTAACTTTAAAACTTATCCAACATTAATAAAACTTACCTCAAGTTGCCTTTTTGGACATGCATGTACATATTTGTACAAATTGTACTTGAGAGGAGATTATTACAGCCTCATATAAAATCAATGATGATCATGATATCGGAACTGGATCGGTATCGGCCGATACTCAGATCTAGGTATCGGGATCGGATCGGAAGTAAAAAAAGTGGATAGGTGCATCCCTAATTACTATTCGCACCTTTATGTCAAAGCAAATTCCTAGTTTGTGAACCTCGTTCATTGACATGGCAATAATAAACTGATTCTGATTTTAATCTAAAACTGACCACCTCTACTGCATCATCAACAGGAATGCACGTAAAGAGTGATGTGACATCAAAAGAGACCATTGTTTCATCAGTCTCCATGATGACATCCCTCACCTTATCCATAAAGTCCATGGCGTTCTGTATGTGGTGTTCTGAGCTGCCAACTAAAGGGATGAGTACAGACGCCAGATATTAGGGTCTGCACACAAGTGTTTCTACCAAAGAACGGTTCAAGAAGAAAAGGTTCATATTTTGGAATGACCAAGTCAAAGTCCTGACCTTAATCCAATCCATATGTTGTGGAAGGACCTGAAGCAGCAAATGTGAGGAAACCACCAAAATTCATAGAAGAAGCTGTTCTGTACAGAGGAATGGGCTAAAATTCATCCAAGCCTGTGAGCAGGACTGATCAGCAGTTACCAGAAATGTTTAGTTACAGATACACCAGATACTGAAAGCAAAGGTTCACATACTTTAACCACTCACAAATATGTAATATTGGATCATTTTCCTCAATAAATAAGTGAACAAGTATAATATTGTTGTCTCTTTTGTTTAACTGGGTTCTCTTTATCTACTTTTAGAACTTGTGTGAAAATCTGATGATGTTTTAGATCATATTTATGCAGAAATATAGAAAATTATAACGGCTTCACAAACATTCAAGCACCACTGTATAAACTGACTTATTGTGTTGTAAGATTTTGTAGACAGATTTCTTCAGATTTTTTTTTTTCCTATTTGCACCTTTGAACTCAATAAATTCTCACAGCGTTGGTAAAAATCCTCCACACAAAAACACACAGACACACACACATAAACACAAAATACAAATGCTTGTTATTACGGGGCACTTTCAGTTCAGCAGGAGGCGTATCATCTTCACATCGTAGCAGGGGGCCCAGGTTCATAGTTATGACAATGTGGCATTATATGGCAGCTTTTGAAGTCTGCCTGTGACAGACTATCAATGTAACTGCCTGTCACAGGCCTCGGCTTTGATGTTAGTAATGCAACAAAACAAAAAGTGGAAAAATTGTAATCATATCATGTTATATAACGTCTTGACAAAGAAGCATACTGGAGATTTTGAGAAAGCATCATTAATATGCAGAAGTACAGTGCTAAACACGTGTGTGGAGTTTACGTCATGAAGTACTGCATTCAGTCTTTACCTGCCTGAGTCCCACAATGGATCATCCTTGGGAAAGGAAGGGGTCACAATGGAGGCCAGAGTCAAGAGATGGTATTTTTTAGTAACCCTACTCAACTTTTTATACAAAGCTGGAATCCCCTGGGCATCTCCACCTTTTCTGAGCTTTAATTCCTACAAAAGTTCAGTGGCAACAGGGGCTTCCCTAAGTGGACAAATTATACTATCGGTTTCCATGCTGTCATTGTGGACTAAAATAAACGCCTGGCCTCCTTTAACTAGAAAAGAAAATCTCCATCTGGAAATGTGTTTAGAGACAGTTAAGTTAAAGTTGACCCAAATTTCCAAGCACTTTTATTCTCTTGTGAGGATCAAAATTAACTTTGATCTATAGTGGACAGAACTACGCTGCTGGTTTTTATTTTGGGTGCCAATTAAGGAGACGGGCTCATGCTGTCCAGGAGAGCACAGTGCAGTGAATCTTTCTGAGCTTTAACCTCCAGCTTGCTTCGAACAGTGGGGAATCCTCTTCAATCACTATAAGGAGGTCGTCTCTGTCTCAGTCATATTTTAACCAGGACCAACACACCACGGGGAACTGTGTAACAGGACATCAGTGGCTGTAACCTAAGCACCAGAATTGCTTTTTCACGATGTACCCAGTGTTGTTGTAGCGGCCCGGTCTGTCCTGACCTGCCTCCCCTTTACAAAATATGATTTAATCATTTTTCTCGCTTACTTTCCACAGCATGAGAGTGAAGAAAAAGAAGCAAGAGAAACTGATAGGAGCTAGGGGGAGGCAGAGGAAGGCATTCCAGAGCGGTGAAGAAGGAGACGCATTACAGCGGTTATTTCCGCAGCAAAGAGGAGAAAACCTCTTACAAGGCAGTTGCTAAAAGGATCTGGTCACCGAGGCTGAAGCCAGGCTGCTCCTCTTGAGAGGTCCTGAGGGCGAAAATCTGAGCTGGCTTTTAATCAAGAGGCCATGGCTGTTATACAATCAAGAGCCTGTGCTGATGTCATCTTGAAAAATAACTCTTAAAGCACAGATCTCTGCTCCATTATTTAGATTCTGCTCCTTCTTCACAGTCTTTTTGTATACAGTAAATTGAAGATAACATCTTGCAGGCTGTGTTACAAAATGGAAACTCAACCAGTTGTGTCGTGTAAGGAAATAACAAAAACTTTCACAGCTGAACTCCTCTCTTAAAACAAACAAAGCTGCCAAAAATATGCATACACAAGACAACCTCCTGTTGCTAGTTTTAAATAAACACACATTTATGAAACAGGCCCTGAACGAAAGTCAGCTCTCATCTCTTTGCTCCTCGCATCACACTCTCTCCTCTGGAAGATTTTGTTCCCACACACTGTCTGAATCAGCGGTTGACACCCACTTGAGAGCTCCAAAGCACTGTGTACATATAACCACAAGTGGTGTTATTGTTACCCGGGATCACCTTACCCACTCACATCAGTTACAAGTCTGACAGAAGCTTAGTGAATTTAATGCATGAATGCTGTGCAACACACGGCACATCATCTCTGTTACCCATCCAGATAAACAAGTTACAAGTTGATATGTTCCATCAACAAAAATCTGTATTTGTTTTGATTTTAAAACATTTATATGCACTCTCAAGCTTAGCAAAACTTTTAATTTTGTTTAAAAAAATCTTTCAGTTTCATTGAAGAGAGAAAGTAGTAAAATATGTCATACATAGAGATTATACAAAGCTATTTTATAAAATGCATGGTGTATTTTTTTATTTTAATTTTTACCTTACAAGACTAACAAACAGCAGCACGGTGGCACAACTGATAGAGCTGCTGCCTCTCAGTGAGCAGGTCCCTGGTTCAAATCCTGGTCCGGGGCCTTTCTGGGTGGAGTTTGCATGTTTTCTCTGTGCATGCGTGGGTTTTCTCCGGGTACTCCGGTTTCCTCCCACAGACCAAAAACATACATGTTAGGCTCATTGGTAACTAAATTGTCCATAGGTGTGAGTGAGAGAGTGAATGGTTGTTTGTATCATTTGTCTCTATGTGTCCCTGTGATGGACTGAAGACCTGTCCAGGGTGATTTTGTGCGGTATGCTGGTGAAGATTCTGTCATCCAGGACATGATGAATTCAAAAAGCGTTCAATACAAAAACAACTTGACTTTATTTGTAACAAAAGACGTTTTGCTCCGCATCCGAGGAGCTTTCTCAATTCATGATTTTGTGCGGTCCACAACTGCAGTTTAGGAATGGTATCATTTTGGCCAGCAGGCTTAAGAGGTTGATGCAGACTTTATGCAAACTTGTTGGTAATCTTTTTTTCTATAATGAACACCCCTCCAACGATATCGCTCTTGATTTAAAAAAGCTTGTGATGTTTTTAGGCATAAAAGCTGGGTTTGGTCTTAAATCAGCTGAGCTGCCGTCAGCCTGAATTCTAAGACATGACTGAGCGACAGAGAGGGCAGATAAATCACTCACTCTCTTAGCGCATGTTAAAACCAACAGCAGGGCTGTTTTAAGAGACAAGAATTTAAGTGGAACCTGATCCAGAGGCTCAAATGGAGCTTTGATCAGGACCTGCAGGACCAGTGTTAAATCCCACTGTGGAACAAGTGGGTGTGAAACAGGCCTGCGTCTCTGTACACCCTTTAGAAAACGCTTCATCAGCGGATGATTAAAACCTGTTCTGTCTCTGAACCCTTTGTGGCAGGAAGAAATGGCTGCAGCGTATGTTTTAATCATGCTGGACGCCAAATTTCTGTCCATCAGCTGCTGCAGAAAGGACAGCATGCCACCTAATGGACATGAGGTGGCCTCTACACCCTTCTCTGTACACCAGCGCTGAAAAGCTGTCCGCTTTGATTTGTACAGCGCTGTGGTAGATGCAGCACGTGAAACCTGAATTGTGCGCACTACATCCTGTGGGAGACCCATCCTCTCTAAGCGGATCCATTCAGCGGCCAGACCCACAGGTGTTGGACTATTTCTGGGTAACTCCTGATCGCTCCTCCTGCCTGGAGGAGAGCGTCCTCCCTCCACGGCAGTTTCCACGGGCGCCCCGACAGCAGGCGTTGCAGGATTGGGAACCATGGTGCGCTCACGCGTTCGGGGGCCACCAGGAGAGCTGTCAATCCCTCCTCCTGAACTCGGTTCAGGAACCGTAAAATCAGAGGAGGTGGAGGAAAACGCGTACAGAAGCATTTTGGGCCATGGGCTGTGAGCAAACCCATCCACCTCCAGCGGTGGTTTGTCTCGCGGGCTCAGAGAAAACCATAATTGACACTGAGCGTTTTCTTGTGTCACAAACAGGCCCACAGCTGCTATTTCAATCTGAGTCAAAATGCTCTGTCAGAGGATGATTCAAGGTTGTTCTGTCTCCGACAACTTTGAGACAAGAAAAAAACATGGCTGCAGCATACTATAATCGTGCTGGACACCAGATTTCTGTCCATGGACTGCTTCTGAAAAGGACAGCATGTCGTCCAGTGGACATGAAGTGGCCTCTACGCCTTTTCTGTACACCTTTTACAAAACGTTTCATCAGCAGATGATTAAAGCTGTTCTGTCTCGAAAATTTCATGACAGGAAGAGATGGCCGCAGTGAACGTTTTACACGAGCTGAACGCCAGATCTCTGTCCATCAGCTGCTGCAGAAAGGACGGCACACCACCTAGTGAACATGAAATGGCCTCTACACCTTCCTCTGTACAGCAGCGCTGAAAAACTGACCACTTGATGTGAACAGCGCTGTGGTGGTTGCAGCACGTGAATCCTGAATCGTACGCACTACATCTTGAGAGAGATCCATCCTTTCAAAAAGATCAGCACAGCGGCCAGACCACAGTTGCTGGCCCATTCTGATTAACTCCTGATCGCTCCTCCCGCCTGGAAGAGAGCGTCCTCCCTCCATGGCAGGTTCCATGAGCGCCCTGATAACAAGTGTCGTAGGCCTGGGAACCATGATGCGTTCACGCACTTCATCATCAACTCATCATCAACTTTATTTATAAAGCACTTTAACACTGCCATAGCTGAAACAAAGTGCTGAAACATCAGTTAAAAACAAGATAAAAGACAGCATAAAAACAGAGCTACAAACCCAAGCACACAACTCAATTTAAAACATAATAAAACAACAAGTTAAACAGATAAAATCAACACCAATAAAATAAAGTAAAATCAAGACTCAGTTGGGTTGAAGGCCAATGAATAGAGATGAGTTTTTAGATGGGTTTTAAAAATGGACAGCGAGGGGGCCTGTCAAATGTACAAAGGCAGAGTGTTCCATAATTTAGGGGCACTAACAGAGAAGGCCCTGTCTCCTCTAAGCTTCCTCTTACTCTTGGGGATGACCAGGAGCAGCTGGTCAGCAGACTTGAGTGACCGAGGTGGAGTGTAATGGTGGAGAAGCTCTGTTAAATAGGGGGGGGGGGGGGGGGAAAGACTTTTTAAAACCTTAAAAACAAACAAAAGAATTTTAAAATGAACTCTAAAATACACGAGCAGCCAGTGGAGAGAAGCCAGGACAGGTGTGATGTGCTGTCTTTTGTGAGTTCCAGTTAATAGACGTGCAGCAGCATTTTGCACCAGCTGCAGACATGCGAGTGAGGACTCGCTGACTCCGAGATAGAGAGAATTACAGTAATCCAGCCATGATGAAATGAAGGCATGGATTACTGTTTCAAACTGTTGCCTTGAAAGAATAGGTTTTACTTTTGCCAATTTTCTCAAATGATAAAAACCAGACTTTACTGTGGCCCTTATTTGACTGTCGAGTTTAAAATCACTGTCCATCTTAAAACCAAGATTTGTAACTGTAGACTTTACGTACATTGTTATGGGGTCTAAGTCGACTGGAGGGCTCAAACAAGCTCCACTAGGTCCAAAAACAAGTACCTCAGTCTTTTTTTCATTAAAATGCAGGAAGTTTAGGGCCATCCAAGCTTTAAGATCCTCGAGACACGATAAAAGAGGTTTAATGGACCTGGCATCAACTCGCCTCAAAGGAACATAGATTTGGCAATCATCAGCATAGCAGTGAAAGGAGATGCCGTGTTTTCTAAAAATTGATCCTAGAGGAAGCAGATATAAAGAAAAAAGCAAAGGCCCTAAAATTGATCCCTGAGGTACGCCACATGACAAGGGAGCAGAATAGGATTCATGCCCAGCAGTTTTTACAGCGAAAGTTCTGTCAGTCAGATAGGACCCCAACCACTCCAGAGCAGTCCCACCAATGCCTACTTGATGCTGTAGACGTGACAATAAAATGCTGTGCTCCACTGTGTCAAACGCAGCAGTTAAGTCCAGTAAAACAAGAATCACATGATCACCTGAGTCACATGCCAGGAGGACGTCATTAAAAACTCTCAGCAGAGCTGACTCTGTGCTGGAGAGTTTTGAATCCAGACTGGAACACATCCATGATGTTATGTTCATCCAGGAAGGATTTTAACTGAGCATAAACAATTTTCTCCAAGATTTTTGACAGGAGGGGAAGCTTAGAGATGGGCCTAAAATTCCCCCAACACAGTGGGATCGAGACCAGGTTTTTTTAATAGGGGCTGCACAACAGCATGTTTAAAATTAGCAGGGACTACTCCAGATAACTAACTACTGTTAAAAAGGTCAAGAACCAAGTGTTTAAAACAAGGGAAAACCTCTTTAAGAAAGCGTGGTGGAAGAGCATCATATGGAGAACCAGAAGGCTTAATCTGAGTGACCATGTCCTCTAAAAATGACACAGTCACCAGCTCAAACTGATTGAAAGCAGCAGAGCAGGGGACACACACAGAGGGGTCAAAGTTTGGGCATAAGATGGAAGCCCTTATAGAGGTGATCTTATCAATAAAAAACTGCATAAAATTATTGCACAACTGAGTAGATGATTCAAAACCAGGTGTCTGTGGAGAATTAAGAAAATAGTCAATGGTACTAAAAAGAACACGTGGGTTGTGGCTGTGGGATAAAATCAAGTTAGAAAAATAGTCCTTTTTGGCTGCTTTAACTGTGTCCTGGTAATTGCGCCAACAGTCTTTAAAAATTTGAAGGGACACCTGCAGCTTGTCCTTTCTCCACCTGCGTTCCGCTCTGCGACATTCCTGTCTGACAGCTCGAGCCGTTCTGTTCTGAAGCCATGGCTTATGTTTAAATCCAGGCTGTTTGGTCTTTAAAGGAGCCACAGTATCCAACACAGTCAGACAGGATGAATGGAGCCAAGAACTCAGATCCTCAGCATCAGTTGAGGCAGGTGGACAGAGCTGGCAGAAAACCTCAGTGAACTGACCAGCAGTGGAGGAGTTAATAATCCGACAGCTCTGAGCAGGAGTGTGAGTTTTAACTGGAGCATATGTGAGAACAGTCTGGAATGTTATAGGCATATGATCAGAGATTATAGAATCATGAATTTCCAGATTAGACGCAGGTGATCCCAAAGAGAGCACAAGATCTAGAGTGTGACCTTTATCGTGTGTAGGTCCAGACACAGAATGCACCAGATTAAAAGAGTCAATGAGAATTAAAAGTTCTTTTACCAGAGGTTTGTCTGGGCAACAAACGTGGATGTTCAAATCACCCATAATAACGAGATGGTCATATCCAGTCACTATTTCAGAAAGAAAATCTGAAAAGTCACTAATAAAATCCTTATTATATTTGGGAGCACGGTAGATGACAGCACAGAATGTCGGGTCAGAGCGGCCCACTTCAAAGCAGGTCAGCTCAAAGCTGGTGAAGTGACGCAGTTTAAAACACTGTTTACAACTAAAAACTTGGGACAGAGGAGCTGTCAGTCCCTCCTCCTGAGCTCGGTTCAGAAAACCGTGATATCAGAGGGAGAGAGGAGTGAAGAAGCATTACAACCACAGGCTGTGAGTAGACACGTCCACCCCAGCGGTGGATTGTCCCGTGGCTCCACGATAATTATAGTTGACATTGAGCGTTCTCTCGTGTTGTTACACGTCCACAGGCGCTCGCAGGATTTCTGCCGTGTCTGAGCCATAGCTCTGGGTGGAAGGTCCCAGGTCCCCGTACCGCAAAGGACCGTCTTTGGACATCACATCCGTCCCCTGTTCAGAATACATGAGATGTACCCTACTCCAATGGAGAGCAGATTGGGTGTGCCCCACACAGCATCTGTCTCACAATGTGGCACATGGGTTGAGCGCATATATCTCCTGCCAGTATGTATGCAACAGTCACTTGCTGTCTGTGTGAATCAAAACTCTGATGATTTGCAGCTCAAGGCAAAGTGTTGAATCGCATTCAAAAAACCCCGTGCGACACTCCAAAAACATTTAAATGAACTGCTGTGTGGAGAACCACAGCGCCCCCACAGTTCGTTAAATGTGTGTGCCTCTGTGAAATCTGACATGTGTGACGTAGGTCTGCTGACAGAAACAGCTGATATCACTCAACCGGTTCACGTGAGTTGCACTGCTGCCACCTGTCTGTACAAACTGCTCAGCAGCAGCAGGTATCCAGATAAAGCAGAATTCTCCTCCCTGCTATGTGCGGCGGCTGCAGAGCGGCTCGGGCGCATTAATGGAGTGTTGTTTCTCACAGTTCAAAATTGACAAATCTAGAATAAATCTCATCTTTCTGGTTCGTTGGGACCAGGGAGTGAGGAGAGAGGAACTTTGCGTTTTCCTCTCCTGAAACTCTGGAAAATTACATTTAAATCAGAATTTCCTGAGCTTCTGCGAGAGGGGACGAGATCTGTTCTAGAAATGACAGAAAACGTCATTAGAGTTCCTCCGCACCAGGTTTGAGCTGTACTGCAGCGTGAATCCCTGGATGAAAACGGTCCGCCTATCTGTCTGGAGCACGCGCTCATTGCCACTCGTTTATAAATTTATAAAGCGGGCACGCGTTTATGCTGTGAAACTCACATGCATGCTGATGTGAGCTGGTGCGCGCTGAAGGAGAAAGAAAAAATGCGCGCCCCCGAGCATGCAAATCGTTTGTGCGTTTGCTGATGCTGTGGGACGCAGTTAATGTGTTGTGCTCACTTTGTGTGCAGCTGCTCCGTGTAAACGCTTGGGGAGCGGGTGCATGTATGAGCCGACGTGCCCTGAAGAGTCGTGTGTGTGCGCCCTCATTCATGCGACGCCTTAAGCCAGGATTGCCGCGAGAGCACGCGTGTGACGCTGGTGCGGTCAGGAAGCAGCCCGCGGCATAGCTGGGGCGAGGTTACCACTGGGCTTGGTCTGCAGAAACACGTTCATTCTTGGCTGCGAATCACGTGAGCTTTTGAGTGATTACACGAGCTGTAGTATTAATTCAGAAAACCTTCTTCGAGGATGAAGGCGCAGAGCCGCTGTGAAGCTTGTGAAACTGTTGACACCGCGGGAGCGCGCATTTGACACCACTGCTATGAAAACGTGTGTCGCTCCTGCCGAGAGCGAGATACGTTACTGGGCTCATACCGCGGTCTCACGTTAACGTTGACGTGAACGGCGGGCGCTGAGAGCTGCGTGCGCGCTTTCATAATGCAGCGCCTTATAGGTGAAGGCTGCTCGAGCGCGTGTTGGCACCGCTGGCAGTAAAAGAAACAACCTTAAACGGCTCATTCGTGATGAGTGTGTGTGATGGGGCCGCTTGTCAAATCATCCGTGCTGACAGCCTGGCTAAAAGACACTTCATCATAAAATGATGTTATTCCACATCTTGTGTCATCAACACACCTCCAGCAAACCGACACCTGGTTATCCTCCCTTGAGCTCTGTTTGTTGTCCTAGAGGGCCCCCGTTGGCGAAGTCCGGGAAAAATTGAACTTCCGGATGCCGGGGACGTCTGACCGGAGGGGCTGGCGTAGCAGAGCTGGGGAGGCGTTGTGCAGCCGTGGAGCATCTTGAAATGATCTCTCGCTGATGAAAAGGCCCTCCAACAGAAGCTTCTGCAGCTCTCCTGAGAGGAAGGTGGAGTGATGAGCCAGGAGAACCTCTGGGACCTTGTTCTCCGGCTGCGATGCGGGGCGGCAGACAGCAAAAGAGGCGCACCGGTTGGGGATGACGTCAGCTGCCCTGTAGACAGAGCGTACTGCAGGGGCCGATAGCATCGTTAGCAAACAGCCGCTACGAGAGCGGAGCGAGCCGAAGGTCAGAGGCCCACCATCTCTTCCCGCCTCTGAACGTGTACGCCAACAGCATAACGTGTTGTTCGCTGTGGCCATCTGGAACGCATGCTGGTGAGCTCAGTTGGAGAGCGGTGTCACCGTCTGGGTTACGCTAACCGGAGGCACGGGACGCTGGTCCCCCTGGACATCTTGCTCCAATGAAGCCTCTGTCAGGCTTGGCTCCAGGGGGCACTGAGGGACTTTCCGCTCGGTGACCCCTGCTCTGGAGATGGGTGCTGACTGTGGAGACCGGCCCCCCCAATCTACCAGGAAAACCGGCTGTGGCCTCGCCCGTAGGACGTCCTGTTGGGAAAACGAGGCCAGATGGATCAAGACGGTGAGCGGAATGGAACCTAGTAAAAACAACCTTCCCGCCGGATCATCCGAACTGGCGGGAAAAGGTGTGGGACATAAAAAAGGGGTCCCTTCATGTCAGCCGCCTCTTGGGTTACGCCGGTAAACCCCAGAGGGTGCTGTCGGCCGGGAGCGGTGTGATCGCCGATGCGAAACGAGGTGAGATGAGGTGAGCATTCGCTCAGCCCCCCTCCACCAACACTATGCTCTCCAGGAGGGAATGAGCAGCGGGGGGCTGCAGCTGAGCGCCGCCTGTCCCGGGGGAACCATCCGATTCGCTCCGAGGGTCGGCGATAGGAGGAAAATTACAAGATGGTGTTGTCCAGCGTGTAGCGACCTGTCACTGAGAAATATTCCTCGGCGCTTACCTTGAAACAAGACTGCTCGTCAGCTTCTCCTCGGGGAGGAGAGCTCACCGGACGACCGGAGGTTGACGTGCCGGGCCAAGCATTCTTAACAAAGGTTGGGCATCTACATAACTTTCCTTCTTCATTCTTCTGACATTGCTATTTAGCTTGCTGAAGAAAAATGGGAGCCGATTTCCCGCTCTTAACGTAATTTATACGGACCGGGTGGGGCCCACACAGCAGGTGGGCGTGGACTAAATTTTTCCGTGCAATGCTTTGCATATCGGGATAAACCCATCAGCGACAGCCTTAAAGGGCGAAGCTTATACAAAATAGAACAATCTTCTCAAAATGAGCAATATTAAGTAAAAGGCAAACATTTGGCTATAATCTTTTCATTTTCACTTCATGGTACAAAACAACACAAGCCTCTACTGATTTCTACCACAAAAAATCTTTTGGCTAACGAGTCATAAAACTTGGCTAAATAATGCAGTTGATAAAATAATCAAGAGGAAAATTGGACATTTTTAAATTAGTATAACGTGGTATCATCTACATACAAAACCAACCACTAGGGAGCACAAGCCAGTGTATCTCTTGTGCTGGTCCCAAGCCCGTGTAAATGGTGAGGGTTGTGTCATGAAGGACATCCTAGGTAAAACACTTTTTTGCCAAAACTATAATGCGAGTTCCTCAAAGCGAAACCATACCGGATCAGTTGAGGCCCGCGTTAACAACGACCGCCACTGGTGCTGTTGACAAACAGGCTGCTGGTGGAAATTGTGCTACTGTTTGTCGAAGACCACGAGGAGGGAAATATGTCATGAGACAGCGGGAGAAGAGCAAAATCAAGAATGTAGTTCTGAGGGTTGCAACTCTAAATGTGGGGACGACAGGCAAAGGTAGAGAGCTGTCTGACATGATGCAGAAAAGGAAGGTAGATATTTTGTGTCCAATAGACCAAGTGGAAGGGCAGCAAGACTCGCAGCACTGGAGCAGGGTTTAAGCTGTATTATCATAGTGTGAATAGAAAGAGAAATGGAGTAGGGGTGGTCCTGAAAGAGGAGTTGGCAAAGAATATAGTTGAGGTGAAAAGAATGTCAACAAGGAAGAGGGTCGGCAATGGAGGAGGGTGCGTGCCAAAAAGACCATCTTAGCACCAACATAACTGGTTTGTTCCACTGTGGATTAAACTGTTGGGGGAAGAATCAGTTTTGTGTTGTGTGTTTCCATAACTGATGAAGCCTTCCGGATCGAAGGCGAAATGTTTCAGCACAAAATGAAACTGTCCAGATGACCTGACTGAAAAATGTTGGATTGTATACCTGGATTATTGAACATGGACTTTGTTGTTTGTTGAAACAGTTCAGGATCTCGTGCTTATTTGACACAGGAACAGAGTTAACGAGAAGTTGTGACGGGAGGTCAGATGATTGGGGGCTGCCTGAGAGAGATTTGATGGTTTTCCAGAATATGTTAGGGTCATTTCGATTTTTGGAGGTCTGAGATAAGAAATAGTTGTGTTTTGTGGCTTTGATGGCAGTTGTGCATTTTTTCCTCATCTGTCGAAAACTCAACCAATCAGTGTCTGAGTCAGATTTTCTCGATGCGGCCCACAGATGATCTCTCCTGTGCAGGAGGTCAGCTAGCTCAGGAGTAAACCAGGGGCTGTCTCGTCCCTTTCTTCTGAACTGACGAAAAGGAGCATGTTTGTTCACAAAATAAATGAAACTATTATGAAAATAACAAAAAAGGTTGAATCATGTCATCTGGACTTCGTTTTTTTGTTAAAAAGAAACGTTTCGCCCCTCATCCAAGAGGCTTCGTCAGTCTGAGGCCTAGCCTCAGCCAAAGACGTTTCTTTTTAACAAAAAAACGAAGTCCAGATGACATGATTCAACCTTTTTTGTTGTTATATACCTGGATGACTGAGAAAACAAACTTTGTGTTTTTGAAACCATTAGTGAAAAGGCCAGACTTCAGGGGTATCTGAGGCAGGCTTGAAACACAAGAGTCAGGGTGGCTTCTGGGTAATACCAGATG
>NC_056498.1:89549811-89556653 GCF_014905685.2 Nematolebias whitei
TATATATATATATATATATATATATGTGTGTGTGTGTGTGTGTATACTTCTTTTGTGTGTGTAGTATGAGTCAACTAAACACTCATTCATTTAATGTAAGACAATTTTGATGGCTGATTAAGTCTTGAGTTAGATAAGGAAGCACATCCTGGGTTCAATCCCAGGTGTCGAACTGGGGTGTTTTACAAGTGAGACCTGGTTGGAAAGACAATAAAAGTGATGAAAAATGACACATAGAGTTTGGAGACAAAAAAATGTTCTAACACACATTCAACCTCTGTTTGAAGGTCAACAGTTACTGAACTGAAAATGAGTGTAAAACCTTCCAATGTCTAAACAAAAATGTTGAGCCATGCTTTGAAAGTCTGACAAAGTTTTGCACAAGACCACATGAAGAGTAAAAACAATGTCTTTATAAGTTGATTTGGTGTCGAGTGGAGTTGTACACATTACTGTTATCTATGAGAGCAAAGTTTATTTTCTACACTTACAGCATCCTCATCATATATAAACAAGATTGATTCATGCTGGTAACATTCCTCTTCTTGCAGAACACCTCACACCAGTGACCGGGGTTTTTCCTGCAATTTGATTCAATAAAGCGATTGGCGAGACTGAGGGATCAGGTTGGAAAGTATGTGAAGCAGGTTAGGCTTGTTAAAGATAAGAAAGGTAATATAGTAACAAGTGAAGAGAGTGTGGTAGGAAGATGGAAGGTGTACTTTGAGGAGCTAATGAATGAAGAGAATGAAAGAGAAAGAAGAGTAGATGTCATAGAAACTGTGGACCAGGAAGAGGGAAAGATTGGTGAGGATGAAGGCTGGAAATCTTTAACTATCTTTATCTCCTCCCTCACACTGGCAACTATTCCCACTTGCCTGAAGACCATGACCATCATCCCAGTTCCAAAGAGCTCTGCAGTGACTGATCTGAATGACCACTGGCCAATCATCCTCTAGTTGCTAAAAGCTTTCTAAGACTGGTCATGGCCCACATCAAAGCTACCATCGACATCAGCGAGAACCCTCACCAGTATGCATAAAGAATCAATCAACAGAGGACACCATGTCCTCTGTGGTCCACACTGCTTTCACTCACCTTGAGCAGAAGGACTCCTATGTCCATATGTCCTTTGTGGACTTCACATCCGCCTTCAACACCATGATTCCCCAGACCCTGAGGGACAAACTACTCATGCTAGGACTAAGCTCCCTATATAACTGAGTTCTGGACTTTTTAACAAACAGACCACAGTCTGTGAGGAGACACAACTTCTTCTCCTCCACTATAACCCTCAGCACTGGCTCCCCTCAGGGCTGTGTGTTGAGCCCCCTCCTGTTCACTCTGCTCACATATGACTGCACATACACCCATCCAGGCTGTCATATTGTAAAGTTTGCAGATGATACAGCAGTGGTGGGATGCATCACAAACAACGATGAATTCAGCTACAGGAAGGAGGTGGAACAACTGGAGAGCTGGTGCAGAAAGAACAACCTTCACATCAATGTGAAGAAGACAAAAGAGATGATTGTGTATTTTTAGACAGAGCAAACTCACTTACACCCCACTGAACATAGGAGGATATGCGGTGGAAGTGGTCTCTAGTTAAAAGCACTTGACTGTGCACCCGAATGACAACCTCAGTTGGAGCAACACCACCAACCTGATCAAGAAGGCACATCGGAGACTCTACTTCCTCAGGTGGCGGACGCGGTCTGGACAGGGAAACTCAGTCCTCACCTTCTTTTACAGGTGTGCAGTGGAGAGCATCCTGTGCTCAAGCATCAATGTGTGGCATGGAGGCTGCACAGCTGCAAAAAGAAAAGCTTTGCAGAGAGTGGTGAAGGCTGCACAGAAGACTGTTGGAGTCAGCCTCCCCACCATCACAGAAATTTACACCTCCACATGCAGGAAGAGGGCCACCTGCATCACGAAGGACCCCAGTCACCCAGCACACACATTTTTTGCCCTGCTCCCCTCAGGCAGGAGGTTGTGAAGCATTAAGTGCAGAACCACTAGACTGAGGAACAGCTTCTACCCTGAAGATGGTAGACTCATGAATCTCTAACCAGGAAAAAATCACTGTAATGACACTTTGATTGTTGATATGTGCTTCTGATTATCCATGTTGCTGATCTCATGCTGCTGATTTATTTCATGTTGTATTCATTCGTACTCACCTACTCACACAGACTCATGTTTGTGCTGTTGTTGTTCGGTGTAGTGTTTTGCATTATTAAGTGTTTAGCCTGTTTCTTAGTTTAGTGTATTTCTTGTTTATTTTAAATCTTAGATCTTTAGTACTGCTTATTTTACAATTTATATTATTGCTATTGTTGGATGTAACTGGGACACTGTGTACACAATTTCGTTCCACCTCATGTACCACATGTGATGCAAATGACAATAAAGAACCTTGAACTTGAAAACTGAAAAGAATGAAGTTGGGGAATGCAGTTGGACCTGATGACATACCAGTGGAGGTTTGGAAATGGCAAAGATCTGGGAGAGAGTTGTGGAAGCTAGACTGAGATGAGAGGTGACTGTGAGCAGCAGTATGGTTTCATGCCAAGAAGGAGCATCACAGACACCATCTTTGCTTTGAGGATGCTCATGGAGAAGTACAGAGAGGGTCAGAAAGAACTCCTTTGTGTTTTTGTGGATTTAGAAAATGCATACGACAGGGTGCCGAGGGAAGAGGTGTGGTATTTCATGACAAAATCTGGAGTGGCAGAGAAGTATGTTAGACTGGTACAGGACATGTATGAGAACAACAGGACAGTGGGAGATGTGAAGTATGACCATAGGTGTCACAACCATTATATGTGAGGGGGACATGCCCACCCCACATTGAAATAACCTTTATTTGGACCCCCCCCCCCCCACACACACACACACACACACACATTTACCATGAAACATTAGTTCAGTTGATGCAGTATCTCTTTCTTTGTGAACAAATCCATTCCACTTGATTAATAGGATAATACTCAAACCACTAAAAATCCACTCCAGGTTTTCCTGGTTACCTATATTTCAGCAGCCTGCAGTGTTTCACCTCTGTGTCTCCTGCCTCAGCAGAACGCTCACAGGTGAAAGATGGGGAGACGCCTCTGTGTTGCTCGCTCGCCAGCTTAGCAAGCTTAGTGTGGGCAGTTATTGACCGGGACGGTTAGGAACATAAACATATATACATGTTAGGATGCTTGAGAGAAGTGGAGCGCTATGTCTGTAGCAGCTTAGCAGTAACTGTGATGCTATAAGACGCTGCAGGTGTAAGAGACACTGTGTGCTAAGGTTCATTAAAGTTAAAATATCTTTAAAACCCACAGCTGAATTTACACAAACTTGGTGAGAAACATGCTTTAAATGTGTGGAATTAAAGTAGAGAAATGTAGGTGAAATGTTGCTTCTTTTGTTCATTAGTGTACACATAGGCGTCACAACCATTATATGTGAAGGGGACATGTCCCCCACATAAAAAAAAACATTAATTTGGACCCCCCCCCCCCCACTTTTACTATGAAACATTAGTTCAGTCGGCGCAGTTTGTCTTTCTTCGTGAACAAATCTTTTCCACTTGATTAATAGGAGAATACTCAAGCCACTCAAACTTCACTCCAGGTTTTCCTGGTTACCTCCAATTCTAAACACAGCAGCATTGCTGCCTGCACTGTTTCTGCTCTACGTCTCCTCTTGCCTCAGCAGGAAACACGCACAGGTGGAGAAGGTGGAGACACCTCTGTGTTGCTCGCTCGCCAGTTTAGTGAGCTTAGTGCGGGCAGTTGTTGACCGGGGGATTTGATCATAAACATATATACATGTTAGGAGTACTCTTGATAGAAGTGGAGCGCTTTGTCTGTAGCATCTTAGCTTAGCAGTAACTGTGACGCTGTAAGACGCTGCAGGTATAAGAGACGCTGTGTGTTCAGGTGCATTAAAGTTGAAATATCTTTAAAACCTCACAACTTATTGTCCTCAAGCTTCATGAAAAACATAATTTAAATGAGTAGTGTTGAACACAAATAAAAAAGTCTAGTGGTGATGTTTTTTTATTTCTCTATAAACAAAAATAGTGCTGACCTGATGCTGTGTGTTAGTTGAAATGTCTTTAAAACCCACAGCTGAATTTACACAAACTTGGTGAGAAACGTGCTTTAAATGTGTTGAATTAAAGGAAATCTAGAAATGCTGCTTTTTTATACACTACTGTATAAATTTTTACGCGCGCGCACACACACACCTACACACATCATTGTGTCCCCCCCACATTACAGATGCTTCTGACGCCCTTGAGTGTGCACATTTTTGCACACTGATGCATGTGTGTGTGCGTGCACGCGTGTGTGTGCGCACACATACGCAGACACACATGGTCCCTCACATCACAGATGCTTCTGACGCCCTTGAGTATGACTGACAGATAGTTTCAAGGTGGAGGTGGGATTGCATCAAAGATCGGCTCTGAGCCCCTTCTTGTTTGCTCTGGTGATAGACCAACTAACAGATGAGGTCAGGCAGGAATCCCCGTGGATTACGATGTTTGCAGATGACATTGCGGTCTGTGGTGAGTACAGGGAACAGGTGGAAGAGAACTTGGAGAGGTGGAGGTATGCACTTGAAAGAAGAGGAATGAACGTCAGCCATAGTAAGATGGAGTACATGTGTGAATGAGAGGGAGGAGGTGGAACAGTGAGACTACAAGGAGCAGAGGTCACAAAGGTGCAGGACTTCAAGTACTTGGGGTTCACTGTCCAGGAAAATGAGGAATGAGGTAAAGAGGTGAAAAAGAGAGTGCAGGCAGGATGGAGTGGATGGAGAAAAGTTTCAGGAGTGATTTGTGACAAAAAGGTGTCAGCAAATGTCAAAGGGAAAGTTTACATGACAGTCATGAGACCAACTATGTTGTGTGGTCTGAAGACAGTGGCATTGACAAAAAACAAGAAAAAGAACTGGAATTGGAGGAAATGAAGATGTTGAGATTCTTCTTAGGAGGAAGGATGGGCAGGGATGGATAAGATTATGAATTAGATCATCAGAGGTACAGCACAGGTTGAACAAATGGGAGATAAAGTTAGAGAGATCAGACTGAGATGGTTTGGACATGTCCAGAAGAGGGACAGTCGTTTGGACATGTCCAGAAGAGGGACAGTGGGTATATTGGTAGAAGGATGTTAGAAATGCAGTTGTCAGGAAAAAGACGAAGAGGACGGCCAAACAGGAGATATATGGATGCAGTTAGAGAGGACATGGAGGTAGTTGGGATGAGGACAAAGGATGCAGAGGACAGAGTGAGATGGAGGAGGATGACTCGCTGTGTCGACCCCTGAAGAGGGAAAAGCCAAAAGAAGAAGAAGAAGAAGAAGAAGAAACCAATCAGAGAAGGGGAAATGAAAATGTCTTTAGGTTAGTACCAATTACTGATTATTTCTTTAGAATAAGGTATCAAAAAATTCATAAATTTGCTCAGAAGTATATTCTATTTTTCTGCAATAAACATGGGCAGAAAATATCATCTTTCTAATCTACAAACTCATATTCAGTTATTTATCTACAAAACTGAAAAGTAAAATGTAGATCAAGTCCATCTGCAGGTGATGCTAATGCACAAAGTTAATAAAGCTTTAATGTGTGCACTGTGCTGTGACCTTTCAAATCTTCCTGCTCAGTCGCTTGGGGTTGCTTCCATTCTGCAACAGCTGTGAATAAATGTAAATATACATGTAAATGTCATTCTCTTTTAGTGAAGTTCCCCATTCCTGTTTTCCCTGACCAGGCCTGTAAAATGGCCGCCAGTGCAGTCTCCAGTGAAAGGCGGCTTGTGATAAATGTCTCCTTGAATACATTTCCACAGTGCTGCAATCCAAAGATTTTTGGAGGAGGATGTCTTGGAAAGGGCACAGCTCAGTGCAGCCAGAAGGGAAGGAAGGTTCTGAAATACCCAAGAGTTTTGCAGCATGTTACAAAAGCAATAAGAGCAAAGTGGGTTTCCTGAAAGTTGGTTGTTATGGTTCTCACAGTTGCCAAGTGGCGAAGGGCTAAGAGGAGATAATGTGTCCTTGTAGCTCATCAGAATGTGGGAAGGCAATGTGGGCGGCATGCTCAGTGGACAGATGGCCAAAATTTACACGTAACACTGTACAGACCCACCTCACTGCATTTACGAGCAGTAAAAGCATTTAGCAGTAGCGCCAATTATTTGTAGGGTTATTTTTTTGTTGACAACTAATGATCTATTTATTAAGTATCATTAAATGTTATTTCTGTGCAGAGCAATGAAATAAACATGCTGGGTAATACCATAGAAAATAATTACAGGTTCCACTGATTATTTTAATCTTCCTGGCTGGTACATTTAATGTATTTTGTGTACATATGAATGATATTAAAATAAAAATCAAATAGCCAATATCAGTGGAACTGAAAAAGGTTACAATACTAATCATTTTAATTATTTCACCTAATGCAATTCTGTGTATGTGATTGGCATGTGCACAAGGGAGTAGTGACAATGTGGGTGGCTTCCCACCCAAATCTAGACATGAAAATATGTTTTGTAAGTGAAACACAATTATGAGATACTTCACTAAGAGTTTGCATTACCTATGGTTTAAATTAACTTTAGGCAATGCAGACCCATACATCACCTTAACCCACAAAGCCTTGTATAAATCCTCAAATAGGATTTTAAGATGAAAAGAAAATCTTCGAAAAAGATTAACTTCAGTTCCTCAGAGTAAAAAATGGCAAAAAAGCTTTAATTAAATAAATAAAAAAATCATATACACACACACACATATATATATATATATATATATATATATATATATATATATATA
>NC_056498.1:89556753-89566698 GCF_014905685.2 Nematolebias whitei
GTGGAATGAAATTGTGTACACAGGGTCCCATTTACATCCAACAAAAGTATAAACTGTAAAAAAAAAAAAAAAAAAAAACAGTGGTAGGATCTAAGATATAAACAAAGAAATATGCTAAACTAAGAATACGCTAAGCACTAATATTACAAAAAGAGTGCGAATAACAGAAACACAGTTCAAACCCAGGTCGGGGGGCCTTTCTGGGTGGAGTTTGCATGTTTTCTTCGTGCATGCGTGGGTTTTCTCCAGGTTCTCCTGTTTCCTCCCACAGACCAAAAACATGCATGTTAGACTGATTGGTAATTTTAAATTGTCTCTAGGTGTGAGAGAGAGAGTGAATGATTGCTTGTCTCGTTTGTCTCTATGTGTCCCTGTGATGGACTGGAGACCTGTCCAGGGTGTCCCCTGCCTCTCGCACAGTGATTGCTGGACATGGGCACCAGTGACCCCCGTGACCCAAAATGGAAGAAGCGGGTAAAAGTTAATGGATGGATGGATATATATATATATATATTTAAAGTATATAACTCATTTTATGATGACAACCAATACATGATAGCCGTGCAACATTACAGGCCCACATTTTTAATAACACACTCGTTTTCACATGCAGTCAGAACTTGGAAGGAGTCCTGGACTCTGTCATGTGTCCACACATCAAATGAACCAGGGAGCCAAATAACAGCAACAACAACATCAACAGGAGTTAGAGCATATGGGGCTCTGTACTAGCTGAGAGGAGTCACAAAGGTCCACAGTGTGTGTGCTATGTGTGCGTGAATACTTGTGTCTGTTTATTGGAGAGGATAATGTATGTTCTAGAGACAAGAAAAAATGAAAACTGGCCCTTTCTGTCATAATTTAAATATTTTCTACTTAGGTGTCTGCCAGTAGAAATCAGATGTGCACCAAAATAATTAAATTTAAAACAAATAAAATAAATAATTTGTTATGCTTGTGATTGGTTTTGTTTACTAAAACATATTGTTCCTGGAGTTACTGAAGTATTAATTGTCTTAAGAATAATGCTCATTTTATCCTGTGTTTATCCTAAACAAATAAACTTAAACGTAGAAATATGAATGCAATTAAATGAGTTCTGGCTGGCTGACTCTAATACAGTTGTTTAAAAAAATCTTTACAAAGTGAACTTGTATCATTTTCTAATCACATTCCACATGATTTAAATGCTGACTGCAGTAAGTTTAATGCACACAGAACTATTAAATTAAACAGACATTTGACAAATATTGCAGTAATATGTCAAAAGATGCTGCAGTCACCTTTGCTTAGAGGAAACTAAAATTCATCCAGTCTCTCAGCATCTTGATCCATGATTTCCAAACTTACTTACAATAGACTACAAATTACAATCAAGGAGACATGTGGTCACAACATGCTGGTAAAAACATCTAAACATTTCTAAGGCAGTTGAACAAGTACAACAACACAAACAGAACTAAACAATCATGTATCATTTTGACCACTTTATGACTCATTCAAAAGTGTGCAACATTGAAACATTTTAAATCTCAAGACTCATATGGGGTGGCACGGTGGTGCAGTTGGTAGAGATGCTGCCTCTCGGAGAGAAAGTTGCTAGATCGAATCCTGGCCGGGGGCCTTTCTGGGTCAAGTTTGCATGTTCTCTCATTTCATGTGTGGATTTTGTCTGGATACTCTGGTTTCCTCCCACAGACAAAATGCATGTTAGACTGATTGACAACTATAAATTGTCACTAGGTGTGATAAGAGTGTGATGATTGTTTGTCTCGTTTGTCTCAATGTGTCCCTGTGATGGACTGGAGACCAGTCCAGGGTGTAACCTGATTCTCACACAGTGATAGCTGGACATGGGCACCAGTGACCCCATGACCTAAAAAGGAAGAAGCGGGTAAAAGATAATGGATGGATGGATGAATATAAGTAAGCATTAACATTCATCCATCCAGCATGTCTTGGGTCTTTCCTGGAGTCTCCTCCTTGTTGGACATGCCCATAAGACTTCTTAGAGAACGTCCAAGGAGCATCCTTACCAGGAGTTAGCTTCAGTAAGGTCAGAGCGGCAAGGCCTTAGGCTGCCACCTATAGCACTATTCACCCGATCTATTAGACCCCTTCTGAAGGCAGTGGGCCCACAAAAAGGCAAGCCCTAGCAGCTCTCTCAGGTTGAACCAGTGGTTAGAGGCCCGGTCACCAGGTGCTTGCCAACAAGTCCCTAGATCCAGGTATCACACATCCTGGTGAGGGCATTGAGCTACTTGCTGTCTTCCTTTCATCAGAGTGTCGTGAATTGCTCTTTGTCTGGCCCTTCACTTAAGACCAATCTGCCTTGGGAGATGTTTTCAGTGGCAGATGCCCTGGACAGCATAGCTCCTATGCTTATTCAGACACAAAACTTCTCTACCGCAATAAGGTGGCGATTCAATGAAGAGTATCTGTGTGTGAAGATGTGGCACTCCAAGTGTGAATCCTAATGCACAGAGCTGCGCAGTGTTAGCCAAACCTCTCACTCGCATTCAGCACACACTCAGTCTCTTATTTTATCTGAAAGGTCCACTTGTAATGCCATCACTCTCAAAGTCCATTTTTGCTCTTTTGCTCTTATAATCCCAATTACAGAGCTCATTCAAAATGATGGATAAGACCTCTCGTAGCACCTAGCAAAAACAATTTGGCTGCTGTACTTGGGGGAAACCCAAGAGGCGAGCTGCAGGACACACATCATTTTTCAGCTTACATTCACAGGGGTTTATAAGAGCACAGGTTGTAAAGTGACTTCTGGGTGAGTTGATTTGGGGCCAAAATATGCAATATAATCTACACATATGAATGTGTGGTCCCAAGAGAGTGAGAAGAGAAATAGAGGGAAAAAGAGGTGTAGAAGGGAAACAAACATTAAAGAGAAGGACTCAAAATATTTAGAATCAAAAAAGGTAGAAGCACGAGCAAACCCTGAGAGAGACTGACTGTGAGAAAGGAAAACCAGGCAGCAAACCAATGAGAAAAAAGGAGGATGATGAACCACAATTGTAGGCTTAAGGCGTTGTGAATTCGATTGAACCTTTCAGCAAGAGGTTGGTGCGGTGTAGACTACAAAAATGGGTCTGTTCCACCAGGTTCCTGATGACATGACTGCAGCGAGTGTGTGCAGTCATTTCTGCAGCCAGGATTAGCTACCAGGGTTTTGGGGTTTGGCTCACATTCTTGTTTCCACAGCAAAGGGATGTTTTCACGTGATTTACTGTACAGTACTTCTCTTCACTGTGTAACTTTATGTGCGTTTGTTATAACTACGATTTTTAATAGCCAGGTAATTTATAATCTATGATCAGGTAGGTTGGGTTAGACATGTAACAATAAATTATAAATATAATAATAATAACTATGTTAACAAAACATGTTGCAAAGGTTAAATGTGCTCAAAAGTAGAAAAGAAGTTTTATAAGTTAAATACAAAAGTCGAAAATTGTAAATGATGATTTATTAAGCTGGAAAATGTTAACTTTTGTTTGGGTTAAGCTATTATATAACAGTCAGAAAAAAGTTAATTACATGACAAAAGTACTTTTACTGTACAGTATATGTTGCAGCTGTTAAAAGGTTTGTGTATTCATCTTTATAGGTGTGGCAACACTGCAGAACTTTGATTTCTCACCAGCAAATACAACTGTATTGGATATTAAAAAAAAAAGTTGAAACAAACAAAAAAAGTCTAAACTGACATTGTCATTGCAGCAACTCACCAGAAGATGATCTCAGTCATAGTATGAAGTAAAACTTTCAACTTCAGATCTTGTGTTATCAGGTAGATCTCAAAGTGTATGTTGGGGGTCAGTCTCAGCTACTACCACACCAAAACTTTAACTCAATTTGTGTAAAATTGATAGAGTGAGTGACATTTTTGTCTTTTGTAAGGCTGAGTAAATTTCTGAATCTGTTTCACTCAGTAAATTAATCTGGTGGTTCATGAGATATTTTGCTAACAGACAGACAGACACATGCAAATGCAACCCCCCCCCCCCCCCCACACACACACACACACACACACACACATCCATCCATCCATCCATTATCTTTACCCGCTTGTTCCATTTTGGGTCACGGGGGTCGTTGGTGCCCATGTCCAGCAATCACTGTGCGAGGGGCGGGTACACCCTGGACAGGTCGCAAGTCCATCACAGGGCCCCTCCACACACACAGTCTTTTTTTTTTTCATTCAACCGTTATTTATACAGATAAGACTCATTTACAAGTGAGACATATTTATTTTGTTTAAAAAAAGGAAAAAAGAAAGAAATTTTTTTCTAAGTAGCAAAACAAGAATTACAAAGAGACTGAATGTTTGTTTGTCTCGTTTGTCTCTATGTGTCCCTGTGAGGGACTTGCGACCTGTCCAGGGTGTAAGACTTTATCTACAGTGTATATACACAAAAGGCATTTTTATCTCAAATACTGGTCACAGATTTGTGTAAATCTGTGTAAGTGAGCAATTCTCCTTTGCTGAGATAATCCATCCACCTCACAGGTGTGGCAGATCAAGTACACTCCCTCAAAACTTGCAACATTTGTAAAACTTGAAGCATTTGTTGCAAGTGTTCATATACAACCCAGTTGTCTTTTTTTGGAGAGAAATCAAAGTTCTACAGTGTTGCCACACCTATATGCTCAGTGGTTAGCACTGTTGCTTCACAGAAAGAAGGTCCTGGGTTCAATCCCCAGTTGGACTTTGCGTCTTTCTGGGTGGAGTTTGCATGTTCTTCTCGTGCATGCGTGGGTTTTCTCCAGATACTCCGGTTTCCTACCATAGACAAAAAACAGACGTTAGGCTGCCTTCAGGCCCAAGCCTCCCTTGCAAAAAAGATATGTGATCTCAATGGGGTTTGCCTGGTTAAATAAAGATTAAAAAATAAATAAAGACAAATACCCAAGCTCCTTAAAACTTGCAACAATTGTGCTGTGTGATCAAACTGCACATTTTAGAGTGGCCTTTTATTGTGGTCAGCCTAAGACACACCTGTGCAATAATCATGTTGTCTAATCAGCATCTTGTGTGAGGTGGATGGATTATCTTGTAAAAGGAGAAGTGCTCACTGACACAGATTTACACAAATATGTGAACGATATGAGAGAAAAAGACGTGTTGTTTATACGGATAAAGTCTTAAATCTTTGAGTTCAGTTCATGAAAAACGGTGGCAAAAACAAAAATGTTGCATTTATTGTTTTGTTCAATATACTTGTTGTTTTGTGCATTTCAACATTTTGTATGCTAATCCATTATTATTTTTATTACTTGGTATTTTCTTTTAGAAAATTTTCAGTTTAACTTAATTCCTCTCATTTTTACCATGTTGTTCATTTCTGTTTGATTTTTCTCAATATCTTCACATCCTTTTCACTTCTCGCTCTCTCTTTCTCAGCCCCCCCAACCATCCCCCCCTTCCTCCTTGCCTCCCAGTGGCTGCTCCCCAGACGGATGGGTGTGGAGGGCGCAGGCTGGCGGGGTGATGGATGACCATTAAGGCAGCTTATTGGAAACAGTCTGATTTATGGGCGAGTGCTGCCTCGGCCTAATGGCTTCATTTCTTTCTGCCGCCACATGATGTCACAGCCAAGGTCACCGCGGCAACGGCCCCCCCTTTGTTGTGGCTTTACTCGCTGATGACCTGAGAGGAAAGGATGGATGGATGGAGAGAGGAAAGCAAAGAAAAGAAAAAAAAGGGGGGACAAAAAGAATGGGGGACAGTTAAGGTTATGTTTGCAATAGCAGAGGTTATGTACGAGCTCGTGGAGGTGAAACGCATTGGGTTTCCAGAAATGCTTTCAAATTAATTCTGTTTGGTATGAAATCAAAGTTTTTAATGCTTCTTCTTCACCCTTTGTTCCCTAAAGTCTGCTTTTTTACTTTGCCTCACATGCACATCCTCTCGTTTTTTTCTCTGTGCTCTCCTGTGTCGGTAAATTTAAACTCTCTTCTCCTTCATGTCTTCCCACTCTTCCCTTAACTCTATACTGATGAAAAAAAGAGCCCCCCCCCCCCCCCACACACACACACACACCCACCCACACAGAGTTTTACAGCCTTCCCTCAGACAGCTATTACTCACTTCTACTTTAAATGAGGGCCGTCAAATATATGGCCCCACCATTAAGAAGCCGATCAATAAAAATGCCATTAGGGGTGGAGTAAAAATGCTGATATTAGTGAAGCTCCAAACAAAATATTTGATTTTCCCTCTGCTAGTTGAGTGAGACGAGACTCTTTTTAAGAACCTCTCAGATGAGATTGAGTCCAAGGGCTTGGGGTGCATTTGGGGTGTTACAACTCAAGAATGTTTAAATAGAATATGATTTCTATCAACACAATTACCATCAACAGTTTAGTATTTTTCTGAGGCAGCTTGATTGCAGGTTATGGAAAATTGTATTCAAGTAAATCTATTGCAATACTTGGTTTAAGGTGAGTTCAAAACATTGTCAGGGATCTGTGGGAGTTTGTTTCAACATTTGATAACATCAATCGGAGAGATATTTTTCCTGGAGTGTTGAAAGTATGTCACAAATCATGAGTTTTTTCCTCTGCAAGGGTGCTTTCACTCCGTGGCTTGTTGTAAATGCCTGTGTGCATTTTCTAAAATCAGCAGTTGTCAGTGTACTCGTATGTCCTGAGTGTGTGGGAAACCTCTGTACTGATATGTTTCGTTTAGGCTCGTTTGAGCTCCTCGGCTCGTGAGTTTTAATTACTCTGTAAATACAGGAGTCTGGCTTCACCTGTGATTTATTTATTGACAACAAATGTTGAGTGTGAACCTGGGGGCTCAGTAAACCATTGGCTTTTAGCTTTTTTGGTATGTGAGTGTTTGTGCAGTTTTAACTGGCCATTATCAGTAGCGGGCTGTGAGTTTTACGTCTAGGTCATCAATGGTGTCCTGCTTGAATTTATCCACTTTTAATACCGTCATTATTACACCACAGCTACAGAAACCATCAATAAAATACAGAAGTCTTGAATAGTATAGCCATGCTTAACAGACAGGTTCCTCACGTAGCAAGAATTTGTGCGACAGTTCTGTGGGGACCCCTGAAGAAGGGAGCAGCCGAAAGAAGAAAAAAAAAACTCATGTAGCAAGAATGAAGGCCATTACTGAAACAAGAAACCCAATAAACACAATTCAACACGTTTTCTTCAAATGCAGCTACAGTTGGAACACAAACAAATTTACCAAAAGCATCAACACGGACATAATATATTAACAAAAATATAAACAATTTTAATGAAATGCATTTTAGTCACCAACAGTTTAGATCTTTCACGCACAAACATTTTTCTCCTTTCTTTCCTCAAGAAGAATTCAGTTCTTCTATCACACAGGTCAGGATAACATTTCATTGTCGACATAAGTCCTCTTCTACCGCCATGGAAGCCAACACTGGAAGCTGAGTATGCTCTGTCGTGTTTCTCTCATAAGTTTTAATTCACTTTAGAGCTGACCTTGTTCGCTTAACACTTAGCTTGTGCAGGTCGATATAAATGTAGCTTCCTAGCACTGTCCTGAATGCTCACTGACCGTCCAGTCAAATGACATAAAATGCTGCTGTTGTCTAATGCCTGCTAGATGTCCCTGGTGTCACCAACTCAAAATTTCATTGGTCAAAACAACAGTTTCATTGCAATTTGTTTTAACCTACAGGTGCGTGCACTGATGAAGGGCTTGAGGCCGATTTCTTTGACCCTAGATTGGTTGAAAGCTTTATATATACATAAGCTACTGGGAACTGATTTCATACTCCATGATGACATGGAGGTTTGGAAATGTCTTGGAGAGATGGCAGTGAGGTTTCTGACTCAAATATTCAATGGCATATTTGAGGGTGAGAAAATGCCTGAGGAATGGAGAAGAAGTGTGCTGGTGTCCATTTTTAAGAACAAGGGTGATGTACAGAGTTGTAGCAGCTACAGGGGAATTAAGTTGATGAACCACACGATGAAGATCTGGGAGAGAGTTGTGGAAGCTAGACTTAGACGAGAGGTGACTGTGAGCAGCAGAATGGTTTCAAGCCAAGAAAGAGCACCACAGATGCCATCTTTGCTTTGATGATGCTGATGGAGAAGTACAGAGAGGGTCAGAAAGAACTCCATTGTGTCTTTGTGAATTTCGAAAAAGCATCTGACAGTGTGCTGAGGGAGAAGGTGTGGTATTGCATGAGGAAATTTGGAGAGGCAGAGAAGTATGTTGGACTGGTACAAGACATGTATGAGGACATCAGCTGTTCAGCTGCAGCAGGAAGCTTATCCTGCAGCAGTATGGGCTGCACAAAGGTGCAGCAAGTGCTAAATAATTAAAAACAATTTATTTTAAATAAAAATTCCATGCCGATCATGCGGCTCATCCAACAATCAGCCATGTGTGTCATGTCCAATTTTATTCAGAACAACCACGATAGAGCGAGTCTGTGATGAAAGAACTGCAAAGTAGTGAGGGACCAATGACATGCAGTCAGAGGAAGCAGGTGACAAGTAAAATACTAACAATGATAAGATAAAATACATTTAACCACTTGACTGACCTAAAAGAGTGTTTTATAAAACTGTTTTCTGATTTATTTCAACACTTAAGTGGTCAAAACCATGGAATTTAAGCATTGCCTGTTCAAACGCATGGAAGAAATGCCAGGTGAGGCAGTGTAGTGCTCTGGTTCACCTCTGGAGGTGCTGTGTCATCTACAATGTATAAAGTAGGCAGTTGGAGCACGAATGAATGTGTGTGACATAGTTCTTCTTTCTAATTGGCCATAATGCACGCTGAAAAACACGAGAGGTGCTGCAGAATATACCTTGCAGTGCTGCACCATAGGGACAATGAAGCAGGTGCAGTTGCTGTACGGTCTTCTATTACACAGAGGGACGGGGTGGGGGTGGGGGTGGGGGTGGGGGAGGGGAGAGCAAATTGGAACACTCATTTAAATTTATTTAGACTCAATAGAAGCTCATATCTCAAAACAAAAGGATTTTTCTAAACTTATCATAATTGTTTCAAACTCTTTCATCTTAAAATAAAAGTAAGATAATACAGTATAACAATTAGATGCCTTTTAAAAACAAAAAAGGCAAAACTGAAATATAAGCTTCTATTTTGGGTTCATATATGTGAGCATCCGATTCCAGACGAGTCAGCCTCACCTGTCATAAACCTCACCACAATTTACCTATTGGTTAGAGGCGTGTCTCATGAACTCAGAGTAATAAGACCCGCCTCGCCTTCAGGAAATCCATTTCATAGTTTGCAGCCAGCTAAAACGTGCAGTAGTATTCTGGCTAACAGCTAACCAACTTTTCATCTAAACATGTCCGCTGTGTGAAAATATTTTTCACCAGAAACACCACAAAACAAGACAGCATTGTGCAATGTCTGCAGAGCCATAGCACCACATGAAACGACAATAAAGTTAGTTTTACATTGGACATTCGAGCTCCGTGGCTTCAGCGGAGCACTCCTCTCGCTCAGTCCGAAGCAGGAAGCCCGACCCCGGCCAGTCACGCCCAACCTGCCCCGCTCAGTCTGCCCGTCTCTGAGGAGGGGCAGACTGAGTGCAGCTGACCGAAATCAGGCTGCCTGCTTCGGACTGAGTGAGAAGAAGACATCGCTGAAGCCCCGTAGCTCTAATGTTTACCGAGAAGTTGCTAAACTTCATCGTAATTAATGACCAACCACTATCAGTTGTAGAAAATGAAGGATTTCACAGCTTGATACTTGCAGCCAAGATACCCTGCAGGAGATATTTATCAGTACAACAGTAGACAATCATAAAAAGCATATGAATTGAAAATTACAAGAAAATTATATTTAAAAAAACTAAACAAAAACAGCTACAAAGTGATGTAAAATACTAAAAACAGGAACATGTCTGTTGGTTTATGCCATGAACTTAGCAGATGTTTAAA
>NC_056498.1:89566798-89567565 GCF_014905685.2 Nematolebias whitei
ACTCTCCCTCTGTCATAAAAAGCCTTTTTTCTCCTTCACTCCTCGTCCGGTCATTGTTCTGTTTTCACAGACAACATGGTCCTCCTCTATTCCTCGTGCCAGGTATCAGTCTGATTTTTGAATCTGTCCTGTTCTTGTTTGCCTGGATCCTGCCTGTAGTTTTGCTGCCCCGTCAGCCGTTTTGTTTTTTGTGGTTTAAAATAAATTATTTTTATTATAAACTCTTGCCTCTCTCGCCTGCCTGCAAATGGGTCTAAACAACACTGAGGATTGTGACAGAATGACCGGACCAAACCCAGACCCAGCAGGTTCTTCGCTCCGCTCCAAGCGCCAGCACGAACGTGAGCAACTCCGCCGGGTAACACGTAATTATCTGGACACCAGGGCCACCCCCAAGGATCTGTGGAAGAGGTTGGTGGCCGCTGAGGACTTTGTTAACGTGTTTACCCGGTTGGAACTAGAGGGTTATGTACCGGGGGTGTTTGAGCTTTTTTCTGAAGCTTGGAATGAGAGACGTGTGCTACGCTCTCTTCTCCTGCCATCTGCCACGCCCCCCGGTCATCCCATTCACCTAACTGTGCCCGTGACTGTGGTCCCTCCATGTTGCTCAGAGGGAGCTGAAAGGAGCTCTGTGGGTATTGAGGACAGTAACCCTTCTGCCTGCCCTCCTCCTCACCGTCGCAGAAGGAGAGGTCGACGTGGGACTCAAGCCTCCTCTCTGCCCGCTCCGGCTCTCCTGGTCTCGCCGCCCGCTCCGGCTCTCCTGG
>NC_056498.1:89567575-89568800 GCF_014905685.2 Nematolebias whitei
CAGACCTCACGCCGGACTCGCCGCCCGCAGACCTCACGCCGGACTCGTCGCCCGCAGACCTCACGCCGGATTTGCCGCCTGCTCCGGCTCTCCTGGTCTCGCCTCCGGCTCTCCTGGTCTCGCTTCCGGCTCTCCTGGTCTCGCCGCCTGCAGACCCCTCGCCGGACTCGCCGCCTGCAGACCCTTCGTCGGACTCGCCGCCTGCAGACCCTTCGCCGGTCTCGCCGCCTGCAGACCTCACGCCGGTCTCGCCGCCTGCAGACCTCACGCCGGACTCGCCGCCTGCAGACTCCTCGCCGGACTCGCCGCCTGCAGACCTCACGCCGGACTCGTCTGCTGCGGTCCTCCGGGCTCCCACGCCGTCTGCTGCGGTCCTCCGGGCTCCCACGCCGTCTGATGCGGCCCTCCGGGCTCCCACGCCATCTGCTGCGGCCCTCCGGGCTCCCACGCAGTCTGCTGCGGCCCTCCGGGCTCCCACGCCGTCTGCTGCGGCCCTCCGGGCTTCCACGCCACCCGCTACAGCTCTCCGGGCTTCCACGCCGCCCGCTGCAGCTCCCAAACCTCCAGTGGGTCCCAAGCCTCCAGTGGGCCCCAAGCCTCCAGTGGGCCCCAAGCCTCCAGTGGGCCCCAAGCCTCCATCACCTGCTGCTGCAGAACCCGGCTCTGACCCCGCAGCTGCAGAACCCGGCTCTGACCCCGCAGCTGCAGAACCCGGCTCTGACCCCGCAGAGCTCTCCTTCGACTCTTCGGCTGCAGAGCTCTCCTTCGACTCTTCGGCTGCAGAGCTCTCCTTCGACTCTTCGCCTGCAGAGCTCTCCTTCGACTCTTCGGCTGCAGAGTCCGCCTTCGAGCCCGCCTTCGACTCTTCGGCTGCAGAGCTCTCCCTCGACCCATCGCCTGCAGAGCCCGTCTCTGACCTCCCGGCAGACGCTCCTCATCTCTCCTACTCCGAGGGGGTCCCGGCAGACGCTCCTCATCTCTCCTACTCCGAGGGGGTCCCAGCAGATGCTCCTCATCTCTCCTACTCCGAGGGGGTCCCGGCAGATGCTCCTCAGCTCTCCTACTCCGAGGGGGTCCCGGCAGACGCTCCTCAGCTCTCCACATCTCCAGAGGGGTCGGCGCTTTCCACATCTCCAGAGGGGTCGGCGCTCTCCACATCTCCAGAGGGGTCGGCGCTCTCCACATCTCCAGAGGGGTCGGCGCTCTCCACATCTCCAGAGGGGTC
>NC_056498.1:89568900-89575413 GCF_014905685.2 Nematolebias whitei
TCCACATCTCCAGAGGGGTCGGCGCTCTCCACATCTCCAGAGGGGTCGGCGCTCTCCACATCTCCAGAGGGGTCGGCGCTCTCCACATCTCCAGAGGGGTCGGCGCTCTCCACATCTCCAGAGAGGTCGGCGCTCTCCACATCTCCAGAGGGGTCGGCGCTTTCCACATCTCCAGAGGGGTCGGCGCTCTCCAAATCTCCAGAGGGGTCGGCGCTCTCCAAATCGTCTGCTGCAGAGCCACAGGCCTCTCCGTCGTCTGCTGCAGAGCCACAGGCCTCTCCGTCGTCTGCTGCAGAGCCACAGGCCTCTCCGTCGTCTGCTGCAGAGCCACAGGCCTCCACGACAGCAGCAGTCAGCACCGCCAACTCTGGCCCAGCAGCAGTCAGCACCGCCAACCCTGGCCCCGTTCCATTTTTCCTCAAACTCTGGTCCCGCCCTGGGCGGTCCCCGGGCCGTCTGCTCGAACTCTGGTCCCGCTCTGGACGGTCCCCGGGCCGTCCGCCCGAACTCTGGTCCCGCTCTGGACGGTCGCCGGGCCGTCCGCCCGAACTCTGGTCCTGCTCTGGACGGTCCCCGGGCCGTCCGCCCGAACTCAGCCTTACTAGGAACGATGCCCAGGGCCGTTCATAGCAATACTTGTGTTTAGATTTCCTTTTTTTTTTTGCGCCCTCCATTCTTGTTTCCCCCATCCTCCCACCCATTCTGTGTTGGGTTCTAGGGGACGTCAAGAGCCGTCCCTGAAGAGGGGGGTTATGACAGGCTCTGTCCCTGTCTGTTTTCTTTGTATTTGTTTGTGTTTTCCACTTGCTCCTCAGTCTGCCTCTCCACTCCTCAGTCTTTATCATTCACACCTGTCCCTCATCAGCCACCTGCCCAGGTGCTCTCATTACTCACTCTCCCTCTGTCATAAAAAGCCTTTTTTCTCCTTCACTCCTCGTCTGGTCATTGTTCTGTTTTCACAGATAACATGGTCCTCCTCTATTCCTCGTGCCAGGTATCAGTCTGATTTTTGAATCTGTCCTGTTCTTGTCTGCCTGGATCCTGCCTGTAGTTTTGCTGCCCCGTCAGCCGTTTTGTTTTTTGTGGTTTAAAATAAATTATTTTTATTATAAACTCCTGCCTCGCTCGCCTGCCTGCAAATGGGTCTAAACAACACTGAGGATTGTGACAATTTGTATCTGGGATCTTGTTCTTTCGATCATAATTCTACCTTATGGCCATAGATAATGGTTGTAACGTAGACAGACCAGTAGATCAAGAGCTTTGCTGTTTGACTCAACACTTTCTTCAGCATGACGAACACCCTCATTACTAAGGATGAGGCCCCGATCCATCTCTAGCTTTATCCTACCATCACTTGTGAATAAGACGCACACATATTTGAACTCCTCCACCTGAGGCAAAGACTCTTTCCTGACCTAGTGAGTACATGCCACCAATTTCTGGATGAGAACCTTGACTTGGGACTTAGAGGAGCTGACTCTCATCTCAGCTGCTTCACAGTGCTGTGAAGCACCCCATGCAGTGCATGCTCAAGGTCACTGCACAAAGATGCCAAAAAACCACATAATCTGCATAAAGAAGTGAGGAGACCCTGTGGTTACCAAACCACACACCCTTGTCTTCATGACTGCACCTTGATATCCTGAACACCACAACCTGAATTGAAGACAAAGAACAGCCCTGACAGAGTCCAACCTGCAGTGAAAACAAGCTTGACTTTGTGCCAAAAAATGCAGACACAGCTCCTGCTTTGGTTATAGAGGGAACAGAAAGCCCTTAACAGCAACCCCAGCACCTCATACTCTCACAGCACTCACAGTAGAATGACATGGAGAACACGGTCATAAGCCTTCTCCAGAAAAAAAAACACATACTGATGAGTTGAACCCCCATGACCTCCGCAAAGGTGAAGATCTGGTTTTGGCCTTGTGATTCTTGCATTTAGTTTTTCTATGATTATGCAGTCACTTGTTTCCAGCTTCCCCTGCGTTTTCCCCTCATGTAGCTCAGCTTCTGCCCCTCCCACTCTCACCTGTTCCTCATCTGGCTTCCCCAGGTGTTTGTCATTTTTGTTATTAGAAAACCTTTAAAACATGTCATTTTTCCTTCCCTTGGTTGTGCATTGTGCTCCCAATCCATTCATGTTCATTTTCTTTGAATCTTCTAGTGTTTTTGGAAGTATTTTTGCTGCTAAATCAGCCTTTTTGTTTTCTTATTCATTGTTTTACCTCTAAGTCCTATGAGTTCCTGTCTGCACTTTGGGTTTCATTCATACTATAACACAATGAAACTGCCTGCTGTGTTTAAGTGTGAGACGTGATGCTCATTTATCTCATTTAATGTGTGACATTACATAATTACCTTTTCCAAGAAGGAACTGCAGCTGTGATAATTCTCAGTTAATTACATCAGATTTTTTTTTCCTTCAAACATTTAAATAATTCTCCCAAATAAGGTATTTTATCTCTAGAGAAGTTGTTTTTTTTTTTTGTTTTTTTTTTTCAATGACTCAACTATGTACATCACAGCAATGATGAATAAAAAGAGAAAATAAATCCATGTAGGAGAAAGCCTGAAAACATTTAAATTGTTGCTTTATTAATGCTGGATACAGACAGTGATGGTGATCATGTTATTGTCCTTGCTGTTGTGTTGTCACACATACTTTTGTGCTTTTTGGATTGTTTATTTACAAAATATAAGATGAATGTCAACAGAGATTATATTGAAACTCTTAAAACATATGGGATGTACATCCACAACTGATTAACTTTCAGAGTTGTCTTGATTTAAGATGGCCGCCACAGCTAAGGAACCTTGGCAAACACAAGAATGGACATAACTCAACCAATTTTACAGAAACTGAAATTAAATTTGATGTACTAACTGAGATTTGTCACCAACACAGTTCACTAACTGACTGTGCATAATCTGCTTCGAAAGCGTTTTCTTTAACAATTACAGTCAACTCTGTTTCGTTTTTTCTTAACAAAATATCTTACAGATAGATTTTATTGAAACTATCTGAAATTAATGATTGCTTGTACATCTACAGCTCAAACCTTTTGTAGCTAACATGGTAGAATTATTTGTTTTATGCTTGAGTTACTTGTTCTTTTTGGATTGCTGGGCTTCTAATAATAGATACTGTCAATATGTGAGCAGAAAAGCTCCTGACAAAATGACAAATGACACCGACCTATTCACACATACAGTATTCATGCACATGAATATAATCACCTTTTAGATCCACACATATGCACATAAAACACACCTCTTTGCCAGGTTCCTTTCAAAATTTCATTTGGCCAAATGCAGACACTGGCCTTGGAAACCACTGCTTCCCCACCACCACCACCACACACACACACCTCCAAACTCCCCTTCATGTCCCTCTTAGGAGCCAAAATGGCTTCCATAAATCAAGAAGCTAGATGTAATCTGCAGTGTCCAGAATGCAAGGGGCGAGGCTGCGGAGCATTATGCGCCTGGTTCTCCATTGTCATTCAGCAGCACACAGTGCCTTGCTTGCACCTGATAAGGGTCCGCTCAGAGTGAATCATAAATCACCAGCACTGCCAACGGTTCTTCTGATTTCAACGAAGGAAAGAAAGAGCATGTGAAAGGCACAAAGACAGGAGGAATCAAGTACGAAGAGTATGAAGGAAGGAGCTTCATATGGCCAAAGATGAGGATGAAAGTGTGACAATAAAGATGAAACAAGAGAAGGAAATTTTAATAAAGATGTGCCAAAAATGACAATATAAAAAAAGCAAAAATAAGGGGAAGCAAAAGAGAGATGGAGTTGCAATCCACTTGCTTTTCTCTTGTAACTTGAAGTTTCTCATCACAAAAGTTCTGACCTTGACACAAATGTTTTGAGTCTGTAGATGCAAAGAACTGAATCATAAGAACCATCCCAAGGCATTGTACATTACTGGTCTAAAATTGATTTCCATCCATCCATCCATCTTTTACCAGCTTCTTCCTTTTCAGGTCACGGAATGGGGGTCACTGGTTCCCATATCCAGCCATCACTGTGCGAGAGGCGGGGGACACCCTGGACAGGTCTCCAGTCCATCACAGGGACAGATACAGACAAACGAGACAAACAACCATTCACTCTCTCACTCACACCTAGGGACAATTTAGAGTTACCAATCAGCCTAATATGCATGTTTTTTTGTTTTGTTTTTAACTGTGGGAGGAAACCAGAGTACTTGGAGAAAACATGCATGCACGGAGAGAACATGCAAACTCCACCCAGAATGGCCCCTGACTGGGATTTGATCTGGCAACCTTCTCCCTGGGAGGCAGCAGCTCTACCAACTGCACCACTGTGCTGCCTAATACTGATTTAATCTGAATAATATTTTCTCTGACTTCTTGCAGATATTTACATTAATCTTCCTATTTGACTCAAGCTATGTTTACATGCGCAAAATTCTTTGACCGGATTAAAATGTTTTAAGAATAAACAATTCAAATATATTGTTTACAGGCCCTGTGAGGAACTTGCAACCGGTCCAGGGTGTACCCCACCCCTCGCGCAGTGATTGCTGGACATGAGCACCGGCGACCCCCCTGACCCAAAAAAGAAGAAGCGGGTAAAAGATAATGGATGGATGGATGGATGGATATTGTTTACATGGGCAAAATCCACTGACAACAAGTGTTTTACATACAGCGGGCTTTTATTCCGAACAGAAGTACTGACATGCGCAGAGTGATAAACTCTCCTTACAAAAAAAAAAATAAAAATTTCAGTCAGGTCATCTGGACAGTTTCTTTTTATTTTTATTTTTTTTAAAAGAAACTGTCCAGATGACCTGACTGAAAATTGTTGGATTGCATACCTGGATTATTAAGCATAGACTTTGTTGGTCTCCTTAAAAAACAACAGAAGAAGTTTTACTTCCGGTTTACTTCCGGGATGAACGTAAATAAACCTGAGCACCCAAAATGGACCAGCGACAGGTTTTAATGACGGTGGAGACGTTACTGCACTCCCTGACTGAGCTACAGGTGATACAGATCATTTTGAGCTCTTTCAAAGTTTCTAGTAGAAATGTTGTGTCGCTCACCGACCAGTTATTTTTCCCCGACATACTAATATGATTAAGATTAACCAGGTGGAAATGACATAGGTCGCACATGCGCAGCCAGGTCACCATCGGAAAAAAATTATCAGAAATTTGCATGCACACCTTTAGGACTATGAATCAGCATAAACCACCCGTCTCATTCTGATTACAAATTCTTTCGGATCAAGCTGAATAAACAAAAAATAATCCGAATAGGGCATTTACATGAGACATTTTTAGTCAGAATGGCCCTTTAATCCAATTACTTAAGTCCATGAAAACATAGCTAATGTTTTTTTGTTTTGTTTTGTTTTGTTTTGGGTGGGGGGTTGTGTGTTTGTTTGTTTTTGCAAGGTTTCTAATTACAATCCCCAGGCCGACAAAAACTAAATAAAATAGGTGGGAAAGGTGAAGCACTCTTGTCTGACTCCACCCTCATTTGCTCCACTCTGGGACCCTGAGCAAAGCCTTTTACCCCCTCCTGCCCCCCAGCTGTTCCCCAGATGCCCTAGATTTCAGCTCTCTGCATCCAGCGTAAAAACCCTTGGCATCTTCATGCAAGTTCACTTGCTGTGGTGACCACTGAAGAAGAGAGCAGTCAAAATTTAAAGAAAAGTGAAAAAAACTGAATAACAACAAAGCTCTAACAATCAGCCAATAAGCATCATTAGAAAGAATAATGTCTTAGAATGTATACAGTTGTCAACATTTAGAGATATTTACATTTTTTTTTTGTTCCATTTTGCCACTGCTAAAACATGATCATCAGCCACAAATGTGTTTACTTTAGCCCTGTTCGCACTGGATTAGTTTTACCTAAGGGCCACATCTAATAAATAAATTATTCCCCAACATCTGCTTTTTATGTGGTGCGTTCGCACAGGATAACCAAAGCCTGAGATTTAGCTGAAATTTACAGACATCTTCTGGATATGATGTTAACGCGCTGCATTGTTACAACCAGGCCGGTTCATAATAATGTTCTTAAAGTGCAGGCCGGAACGGTCTCAGGCTTTGATGGGGTTTTACAAATCAGCACAGAGAAAACTAAAAAATGCACAATATAAAATAGTGTTAATCTACTTGTTGAGGAGGAGGCAGGTCTGACTGGCCGATTTAAGAGGTAAAAAAATGCCACTTTAAGCTCAGATGGACAACCAGTCACCGGCCACGCACGTGAGCGGCCGCGCATCCGCTGACCCGCTAGTTGAAATGGACTAACCTGTCCAGGGTGTCATCTGCCTCTCGCACAGGGATGGCTGGACATGGGCACTAGCGACTCCGCAACCCGAAAAGGAAGAAGCGGGTAAATATAATGGATGGATGGATGGATGTATGGATGGATGGATGTATGGATGGATGGATGGATGGATGGATGTATGGATGGATGGATGGATGGATGGATGGATGGATGGATGGATGGATG
>NC_056498.1:89575423-89578631 GCF_014905685.2 Nematolebias whitei
TGGATGGATGGATGGATGGATGGATGGATGGATGGATGGATGGATGGGTCAGCTGATCACATGCACATCTCCGCACCTGCTGTCATTTGCAGTGAAGGTAATAGTAGCATAAAAGCTGAAGCGAGCAGTGCGTTCATTTAAAATAGCCTTGTTCTATTTTTCCAATTGATTTTGCTTAGAAAACTAAAACAAAAAAATGTCTCATTACATACTGGATCCCACCCATTTCTGTCCAAATCACAGAGATGCCTATTCACATTGGATTAGTATTATCACAAGATCTCAGAGTTCAGCAAAATATAGTAGGTAATTTGCAGTGGAATTTTTACTTTACAAATTACTGACATGGCGGATTCACACGGGATTAACAACACAGACAATCTCTGTAATTATTACAAATAGCATGTGCTCCCTAGATAAAACTAATCCCGTGCGAATAGGGCTTTTGCTCAACTCCACTCGTAAACTCAGGCAAACCAAACCTGTTTGCATGGTATACTGTACATGTTGGATTCACAAAGCATGCTGGTTAGCTGCTGGAGAGAAAAATCTGACTGAGGTTGGAAACACAGCAAGCTGACATTTGGGTTTCATAAGACAAGTTTTGCTCTGGGGGGACGATGATAAAAAAACATTGTAGATGATAATAGAATGAGATGGGAAATAAACTAAATAAGTATAAAGTGCTGTCTCCAAAACAGCAGGACAACAGTCATGACTCCACACAACAGCTTGTGGTTGGTTGAACATAAACATATGTTGTTTCCGGACATTTGCTGAACAGCTGACATGCTGTGATTTATCAGTAACAGTCTGTAAAAAACAACCTGGCAACATGAAGTGATACATTTTTTGCACTGTGTAAACAAACACTTTATAATGTTGATTTAATTTAATTTAGTTGACTGCTCCAGTCTATCAGATGCTACAGTGTTGTCACTAGAAGCCACTGAATAAGTTTGGTTTACATTTAATGTTTATTATTTAATTAGTACAAATTAAAGACTTTTTGGTGTGTAATGTAAAAATACAAAACATCCAAAATGTAAAAAATAAATATATTAAAAAGTAACCTGTGATGTATTAATTACACATGCAAAATCAGAGGAGATCAGATTATTTCTGCTCAAGCCTAAATTTTAACTCATCAAATGACATCCAGGAATCACCTGACAGAACTTCAAATGAAAACCTTTTTCCTCTTCAATTTTACAGAAAGATTTAAAGCTTTGTTCTTTCTAATCATCCTAACCCCATCACTTCACCTCAAGTGGCAGCTTTCACTCACTACAGCTTCTGTTCAATCATCCCCTTATTCCTCATTCATATGCTAAACTGCTGCAGCAGAGCCCCTTTGGCCAAACGCACTGTGAGATAGATGTTAACATGTGTAATCCCCCATTAACGCGCAGGAGACTACGTATTCTCGTGAACACCCGCTCGCCCCGTGGGATTAGCCCTTAAAGAATAGAGGGGCTGGTGGGTAATGGTTCAGAGAAGCTCCTCCTGGTTTTAAAAGACGTCCTCCCTCATGCCTCCACTCCCTCTACCCTAGCTCACTCCCTAGTTTAAACTGTAATTGCTGAGGGTAGCTACGTTTGCTCTGAGGATTTAACTGATCTCTAGAATGTTGGCTTTTATATGACAAGCACTCATTTCTATCCAAAGGCCTGAAGGAGCTGCTTTGATTTGTGCTACAGAAACATAAGATATCCCTTGTTAAATAAAGCAGTTTATGTAACAGTTGCGTTTGACAATAATTAAAAAGTGACAATCACAGTAAAGCTCTTTTTTTTTATCATAAAATTGCAATTCAAAGCTTTTTGGAACAAATTGCAAAATAAAGCGCATTCAGATACTCAGATTTTAATGACCAACTCACAAAAAAATGTTGAAATTTATTATTATTATTATTATTATTATTATTATTATCATTATTATTATTATTATTAATAATAAATAATAATAATAATAATCATTTTCAACATTTTTTAGTTTTATTTAGTTTTATTATTATTAATAATAATAAAAAAAATAATAATAATAAAGCAATGCTGAAAGATTTATTGAATGAGGTACTTTTCAACAAGTTACAAAAGTTGAATTTACATGCCGCATAAGTTATGCAAATATAAAATTGTATATTACTTATTCAGGGCGTATTGAAGGAATTGTTGAATGGAAAACTTTGAAAAGTTTAACATTTGCTTTGTCATGAATTTTCTGGGCAGCACGGTGGCGCAACTGGTAGAGCTGCTGCCTCTCAGCGAAAAGGTCCTTGGTTCAAACCCCAGTCCAGGGGCCTTTCTGGGTGGAGTTTGCATGTTCTCTCCGTGCATGCGTGGGTTTTCTCCGGGTGCTCCGGTTTCCTCCCGCAGACCAAAAACATGCATGTTAGGCTGATTGGTAACTCTAAATTGTCCCTAGGTGTGAGTGAGAGAGTGAATGGTTGTTTGTCTCGTTTGTCTCTATGTGGCCCTGTGATGGACTTGCGACCCGTCCAGGGTGTACCCCGCCCCTCGCACAGTGATTGCTGGACATGGGCACCAGCGACCCCCGTGACCCAAAATGGAATAAACGGGTAAAGATAATGGATGGATGGATGGATGAATTTTCTGAAATAACAGTGGACTCTCAAGAATTATACAAGACAATTGTTGTTTGTGGTAATAAATTTAACCCTGTAATACACCACAAGTTCAAAGGAGGACAAAGCATCTGCAGAAGTTGTGGCAAGAGTCAAAACAATGCAGGAAGTAGATATAAATTTGGGGCCTCATGATTTGTGCAGATTCTGACCTACAAGACAATCCGCTTAGAAAGCATTCCTTATCAGAGTGTGCATGAACCCTAGAACCAATTACAGAAGATGAGCTTCATAACCCATAGTTGCCCCATTCTCTAGTTCAAAAGTCACAACAACTTGTAACTTGTGTTTCAAAAGTCAAAATTAAATATCCTTATTTACACGTAGTCATAATACCCTTTTATGTACAAATATAAAATGCTATTTGCAATCAGTCATAACGTGATATGATTTTTCATTTACATTCCTTCCACTGAGTTTCAAAGTGCACACAAGCATGCTTTCTAAAACAGACATTAATATGCTGTGTGGTTGGTCATATTTGTAAAGTTGGAGGTGACTGTAAGGTACATTTTTAATTAAGTACAAAGTTTCTTGAAAAATATAAGGCTATTTTCAGTG
>NC_056498.1:89578731-89579968 GCF_014905685.2 Nematolebias whitei
TGCGAAACGTTTCTTTTTAACAAAAAAAACGAAGTCCAGATGACATGATTCAACCTTTTTTGTTGTTATATACCTGGATGACTGAGAAAACAAACTTTGTGTTTTTGAAACCATTAGTGAAAAGGCCAGACTTCAGGGGTATCTGAGGCAGGCTTGAAACACAAGAGTCAGGGTGGCTTCTGGGTAATACCAGATGGCTAGGCCTCAGACTGACGAAGCCTCTTGGATGAGGGGCGAAACGTTTCTTTTTAACAAAAAAACGAAGTCCAGATGACATGATTCAACCTTTTTTGTTGTTATATACCTGGATGACTGAGAAAACAAACTTTGTATTATGAAAATAGTTCCAAGCGGAGTTCACATCATAAATTAATAGAATACGATGCCAGTCAAAGTGGGATAGATCCCAGAGGAATAATTGTTCGCAAAAACATTTCAGATACATTTTTTGAATTAATCTGGGCTTAGAAAGTGGAAGTTTAATATCTCTGAGAGCCGCTATTACACAATGATCACTTAACATGCCAGCAAATACAACTGTACCAGTGAATTTGTGAGGCATATTTGTTAAAAACAGGTCTAACGTAGAAGATTTTTCAGGATGGTTTTTGTTTGGTCTAGTGGGAGGGTCGATCATTTGGGTTACATTGAGAGACAGGCAACATTCCTTGAATTTATCACAGAGTGGGGTTGACTTATCCCAGTCAATATTGAAATCTCTTACCAAAAAAATCTCTTTGTCCCAAGAGTCAGCTTTGGTAAGTCAGGGTCAGAGTGCCAAGGTCCCCGCCTTTGGCCACTGCCCATAGCATCATGCACCTGACTTTTATGGCCTTTCCTGAAGGTGGTGGGTCCACAGGAAGGCAAACCCATGTTGCTTCTTCGGGCTGAGCACGACCGGGCCCCATGGGTAGAGACCCAGTCACCAGGCACTCGCCGACGAGCCCCTCCCCCAGGCCTGGCTCCAGGGTGGGACCCCGGTAACCCACGTCCGGGCAAGGGACACTGAGTTCCTTGTTTTGTTTTATCCATAAAAATTTTCTGAATTGCTATTTGTCTGGCCTGTCACCTAGGACCAATCTGCCTTTTGAGACCCTACCAGGGGCAATTATAATTGCCCCCGCCAGCATAGCTCCTAGGATCATTCAGGCGCACAAACTCCTCCACCACGATAAGGTGGCGATTCAAGGAGGAGATGTGTATTATATATATATATATATATATATATATATATATA
>NC_056498.1:89580068-89582097 GCF_014905685.2 Nematolebias whitei
ATACACATATAATTTTGTGTCTAACTAGTTGCCATCAGCTTAACCGTTAAAATGTTTGAGCTCATTCCAACAATACTCATCTGTATTTCACATTCATGCTCCTCTGACACTGAGAGTCATGCATTTATAGTATTTTGTTTCAGTATGTCACATTTGAAAAGTTACAGAAGAACACATTTTTTTTAACATAACTGGGTACAGAATTAAGTCTAGGATTTGATAAGCTTATACACAAACATGACAATAAAACACTTCAGCTTTCTTCCTAAAGATAACAAGAAAATTAGATGTTTTTTGCGTCTATTTTTATTTTTTCCCCTGCTGGAATATTAAAGGAACATTTAAAAATGATGCTAAATTGAAACAAAACCAACATATGGAGCTGCTAAGATTTGTAACTTCAATCATCTCAAAATTAAAGTAAGTCCTTCATTTTTGCAGTTTGTGTCAATAGTCCTAATCGGTATTTCGTAACTTCATATTTTACCCTCCAGTAAAATATGTGAAGCATCCTGTGAGCTGCACTTTATATAAATATGATTAACAAACAGCAAATACTGTAAAGGTCAGTGTACAATAAATTAAATATACTTTACACAAGTTTTGCCTGATTTGACCAGGATAAAAAGTATTTATATTTTATTGATTTAGATGACCAGACACAGGCTTTGTTCTGTGTAAGGTAAAATTTTCCAACTGTTATTTGTCTTTTTTTAGTGTGTCCTTACTCCTTTACACAACACACCTCCTTCTTTCACCTCTCTGGTGCGTAACAAACACGCGGTTATAATGACGAACATCATTTATGCAAATGTAATTAGACTGAGAAACATGATAGTGAGGCAGAGGTTGGAAATTTATCACCGAACACTCAGGTTCTAAACATTCAATTAAAAGACTGAATTTCACTGGATTTAATTTAAACATAATAAATTAAGCAGTGGAAGGTGAGTTTGCCATGTTGCAGGCTGATAGTGAATGAAACTGATGAAAATAGTTCCAAGCAGAGTTCACGTCATCAGTTAACAGAATACGATGCCAGTCAAAGTGAGACAGATCCCAGAGGAACGACTGTTCACAAAAGTGTTTCAGATCCCTTTCAGATTAATTTAAAAAAAATGATCTGAAACATTTTTGTGAACAGTCATTCCTCTGGGATCTGTCTCACTTTGACTGGCATCGTATTCAGTTAACTGATGACGTGAACTCTGCTTGGAACTATTTTCATAATAGTTTCATTTATTTTTTGAACAAACATGCTCCTTTTCGTCAGTTCAGAATAAAGGGACGAGACAGCCCCTGGTTTACTCCAGAGCTAGCTGACCTCCTGCACAGGAGAGATCATCTTTGGGCCACAGCGAGAAAATCGGACTCAGACACTGATTGGTTGAGTTTTCGACAGATGAGGAATAAATGTACAACTGCTGTCAAAGCAGCAAAACACAACCATTTCTTATCTCAGACCTCCAAAAATCGAAATGACCCCAACAGATTCTGGAAAACCATCAAATCTCTCTCAGGCAGCCCCCAATCATCTGACCTCCCATCACAATTTCTCGTTAACTCTGTTCCTGTGTCAAATAAGCACGAGATCCTGAACTGTTTCAACAAACATTTTGTTGCTTCTAGTTCTTTATTTGACACAGTTACTAATGGAAAATCAGCCACTTCACTTAATAACCAAACTTCTACAAATCAAATCCCTCCTACAAGTCAATCCTCAGTTAATCACACCTTCTCTTTTTCTCCATTCTCAGTCAGTGAGGTCAATAAACTGTTAAAAGATCTTGACCCTAAAAAATCTGCTGGTCCAGATGAACTTCCACCTTATTTCTTAAGGCTGGCTGCTCATATCATCACAGTCCCTGTGACCCATATCTTCAATCTTTCCATAAGACAATACTCCATCCCAGACGCTTGGAAAACAGCTTTTGTTCTTCCTTTGCTGAAGGGAGGTGACCCCACCTCACTGAACAACTATCGACTAATCTCTAAACTCTGCATTTTAGCCAAGGTTCTAGAAAAACTG
>NC_056498.1:89582197-89584322 GCF_014905685.2 Nematolebias whitei
AACACGTATAATAAAGTATTATATGGTCAGTGATGTAAAGAAGTTCTGCCCTCTGGAATAGATGCGAGTTGGGGTAAAATACTCTCACGTTATAGGCTGCAATCATTTTCAGTATGAACTTTATGTTTATACAGTATATGTGTGTGTATATATATATATATATATATATATATATATACATATATATCCATCCATCCATCCATCCGATTTCTTCTGCTTATCCGGGGTCAGGTCGCGGGGGTAGCAGCTTAAGTAGGGAGGCCCAGACTTCCCTCTCTCCAGCCACTTGGGCTAGCTCCTCCGGGGGAATCCCGAGGTGTTCCCAGGCCAGCCGAGAAACATAGTCCCTCCAGCGTGTCCTGGGTCTTCCTCTGGGTCTCCTCCCAGTGGGACGTGTCCGGAACACCTCACCAGGGAGGTGTCCAGGAGGCATCTTAACCAGATGCCCGACCTACCTCAACTGGCTCCTCTCGACGTGGAGAAGCAACGGCTCTACTCTGAGTCCCTCCTGGATGATTGAGCTTCTCACCCTATCTCTAAGGGAGAGCCCAGACACCCTGCGGAGAAAATTCATTTTGGCCGCTTATATCCTGAATCTTGTTTTTTCCCATCAGCTGCTTCCAGGGTCCCACAGGGCAAAAAAGCCTGATAGGACTCCTTCTTCAGCCTGACAGAATCCCTCACCACCGGTGTCCACCACCGGGTTCAAGGGTTGCCGCCACGACAGGCACCGACAACCTTGCGGCCGTAGCTCCGGTAAGCCGACTCGACAATAGAGCACGGACCATGGCCCACTCGGAATCAATGTCCCCCACCTCTCCCAGAACATGTTCCAAGTTCTCCCAGAGGTGGGAGTTAAAGCTCCGTCTCACAGGAGACTGTGCCAGACGTTCCCAGCAAACCCTGACAATATGTTTGGGCCTGCCAGGTCTGACCGGCATCCTGCCCCACCATCGGAGCCATCTCACCACCAGGTAGTAATCAGTTGACAGCTCTGCCCCTCTCTTCACCCAAGTGTCCAAGACATGTGGCCACAGATCAGATGAGATAACAACAAAGTTGATCATTGAACTGCAGCCTAGGGTGTCCTGGTGCCAAGAGTACATATGGACACCCTTATGCTTGAACATGGTGTTCATGATGGACAATCCATGATGAGCACAGAAGTCCAACAACAGAACACCACTCGGGTTCATCAGGGGGGACGTTCCTCCCAACCACACCACTCCAGGTCTCACTTTCATTGTCCACGTGAGCACTGAAGTCCCCCAGCAGAACAAGGGAGTCGTCCCCAGGAGGTGCACTTTCCAGTACCCCCTCCAAGGACTCCAAAGAGGGTGGATAATCTGAACTGCTGTATGGTGCATAAGCACAAACGACAGTCAGAGCCCGTCCCCCCACACGTAGGCGGAAGGAGGCCACCCTCTCATTCACCAGGGTGAACCCCAACACACAGGCACCAAGATGGGGGGGGGGGGGGGGGGGCAATAAGTATGCCCACTCCTGCTTGGCACCTCTCACCAGAGGCAACTCCAGAGTGGAAGAGTGTCCAACACCTCTCAAGGAAACTGGTTCCAGAGCCAGACCCATGCGTAGAGGTGAGTCCGACTATTTCTAGCCGGAACCTCTCAACCTCACACACCAGCTCAGGCTCCTTCCCTACCAGTGAGGTGACATTCCACATCCCAATAGCTAGCTTCTGTAGCCGAGGATCAGACCGCCAGGGTCCCCGCCCTCGGCCACCACCCATCCCACATTGCACTCGACCCCTTCGGCCCCTCCCACAGGTGGTGAGCCCATGGGAAGGGGGACCCATGTCTCCTCTTAGGGCTGTGCCCGGCCAAGCTCCATGGGTAAAAGCCCAGCCACCAGGCGCTTGCCCGCGTGCCCCACCTCCAGGCCTGGCTCCAGAGTGGGGCCCCGATGACCCACGTCAGGGTGAGGGAACATTAAGTCCATTTCTTTTTCTCATCATAGGGGTGTTTGGGCTGCACTTTGTCTGGTCCCTCACCTAGGACCTGTCTGCCTTGGGTGACCCTACTAGGGGCGTAATACCCCTGACAGCATAGCTCCTAGGATCACTGGGACACTCAAACCCCTCCACCACGGTAAGGTGGCAGCCCAG
>NC_056498.1:89584422-89592768 GCF_014905685.2 Nematolebias whitei
CGGAGTACCCGGAGAAAACCCACAGACCAAAAACATGCATGTTAGGCTGATTGGTAACTCTAAATTGTCCCTAGGTGTGAGTGAGAGAGTGAATGGTTGTTTGTCTCGTTTGTCTCTATGTGGCCCTGTGATGGACTTGCGACCTGTCCAGGGTGTACCCCGCCCCTTGCACAGTGATTGCTGGACATGGGCACCAGCGACCCCCGTTACCCAAAATGGAATAAACGGGTAAAGATAATGGATGGATGGATGGATAATTCATTCAACTTTCAACCAAAAAGGGAGAAGCAGGAAAAAGTGGAGGACACAGCAGAAACTTTATTACTGGAAGAAACATTTCAAAGGAGCATTCATCAGATAAAATTGTGGAAGTGTTGATTGTAATGAGATTAAATTACACAATGAACCACTTTTTCATTGGCATCGTAAAACAGTTTGGTACATTTCACAAACTAAATCTTGTGCCATTTGATCCAGCTAACCACCAGTATCAATACAAGAAGATAACTGATCTTTTCTGTGTTCTCTGTATTCATAATAAGTAGGAACATGCAGTGTTCTGCAGTGTTCTGAAATGTGAAAGTCAGCCATGTCAACATTATAATTTTGATGTATGAGTTTGTGAGAAAACTCAAACTTTCTGACTAGAAATCCAGTCAATTTTTATTTAAATTTGTAACACAAAAGTTGGAATGCCTAAATACAAATGAAACACCACTGATATCAGAGATGTTTTGCTTCCAAAGTGTAAATTTTTCTGTGTTGGTCTTTTTGCTGTGGCAGTTCATTGAGTTAAACTGTTGAAAATCACATTTGTTAGTTGTAAGTTTGACAAAAGAAGCTTTCTGTTGTTGTCTCAGGTTTTTAACTCTGTTCAATCAAAGCTGTGGTTCATAAAAAAGAAAAAGAATCATACAAAACTAAATAAAATTTTAAGCTTTACTCCGAGCTAAACTGAAACTGATAAAAACTGATAAATGAGGCTTATTTTGACAATTTTTTTATTGCACTTTTCTTAAAACTTGTTGAAAAAACCAGTCTAGTGACAAAACCTGAATGTTGTACAGGACTCGTAAAAAAAAAAAAGTGTGCACACTAGGATATCCAGTGTGCACACTCATTCAGTCTCACAAGCTGTGTTAAAATCTCTCCTGTTTCATCTATGACACGTGTACTTTCATGGATTTCTGCAACAAAATAAACTCCCTGTTTCCCGCCTGGTTTATGTTTACACACTTAAATCATGACACCCAAAACAGGTCTCTCTTGAAAACGAGTCCTTGTGACTCAATACGACCACCTGTATAAATAAAGGTTAAATAAAAAATAAAAATAGAAAATTAGAAAGGAGAAAGTAAAAATGAGGTCTGCTTAGGACTCAGTGAATTGAATCAAAATACATTATCCCAGTCCTTCCATCCATCCGTCCATATGTTCAGCCGTCCAACCGTCTGTCCATCCGTCCAGAGCACACTCTGGACAGGTCACAAGTCCATCATAGGGAAACATTAAAACAAAGACAACCATTCACACAGCCACTTAAACCTAGGAATAATTTAGTTACCAATTAACTTGGCATGCATGTCCCATGGGAAAACTCACTCGTGCAACGGGAGAACATGCATACTCCGCACAGCAAGGCCTTCTTGCTGTAAGTGGACAACGTTAACCACTGTGCAGGTGCACACCTCTGGAATCCCAGTTCAAATGCTTTTTCCCCTACGTGTTTCTTTAAATTATGCCAACCATGTCACCTTTAGATCAGATAATGACTGCAGTCAAAAACTCAATTGCTAGGGAATGTCACCAGGTGTGTCCATTCCTGGTTATTGAGCTGTTTTCTAATTTACGACTTCTTTGAAAGTGCCACAAATTTTGCATAAGGTAGCTCATATTTTTCTGGTTTAGGTTTTGAAACTATATAGTTTAGTAAATTTATTTTAAATCATAACTTTCTTTGCTACATGGTAAAATTTAATATTTTCTATCTCACTTAATGACCAGTCCTGCTCTGTTGGAGGGAAAATTGAAGACTTGGGATTTAAATCTCTCTCTGACATAGATGACTTGTGACAATTGTCAAAGCAGTGCGATGTTAGTATTAATTAGTATTAAAATAATATTTATTTTGTTATCTGGTTTTACCACATTTTTCTATAGGGCAAAATTGTAATTATTATAAAAAAAAACAAACAAAGAACAAACAAAGACAACACTATGTTAAATTTTTTAGCAAAGATTGAGACTAATGAGTAAAAAGCTTTTGAATATTTGCTTTTGGTCACCAAACGAGTGCTTTTTAAAGTTTAATCTATAATTAACAGCAATCTGATCTCTGATCCGACACCAAACACCAACTCTACAGCCACAGATAGCTCGCCATGATTTATTTATCTCTAATTAACAGTTGTTCATTTAAAATCGTGAAACCACAGACTGGAATAGACAGAAGTCTTTCCTATGTCTGTGTCAGTGTTTAGTCTGGAGCAGCCTGACGGATCCACCTTTCTGTATCTGATGGTGCCACGATCCATTATTCACTGAAGATCAAGTTTAAAAGCACAGATGATGTGCAGTATCCATGAGCTGAGAAAGTAAAGATTAACAAGATTTTATTTTTCAGATTATTTTCCATCTCAGACAGTCTGAGATGGTTTAAGGATGTTGATGTTTGCATCATAAAATTCTTCTCCTGCTTGTTTTGGACACTCACCTTGTCCAGGTCACTGTTGAAACATACACCAGATGTAGGACGACATCTTTTTCCGACAGGTCTCAGAACTGATTATTCTTTTTGGGGCAACTGTGAAAATTTCAACTATAAAATTGCTTTGTGTTTTGTTTTCACTTTTTGTTTAGGTTCTGCATTTTTTGGTAGCAGTCCCTGGATACGCTTCGCAGGTGAGTCATCCTGGTTTCAACACAGACAAACACACCAGAAGGAACATTTCAACCATAAACCATGAAATGACAACCCTAAGACTTTGAAAGAGTAATAGTTTGGTCTTGCATTAAAGCTTTTTTTTTTTAATAAAATGTACCCAAACAACATGTGTGTAATGGTCGTCCAGCTAGAAAAAAAAAGTACCTTAATTGCCAAAATTTTGCAGTGTCTAATACCCCTGCAGCTGTTTTCCAGGACCAGACTTTATGACTCACTATATAAATATTTTATCTGCACCATAAATATAGTTCTAGTCCATGATGTTAGCTTCGGTCAAGTGCTTATTTTGGACCATCAAGGGACCTACAGAGGCTAAATTGGTTTTGGCTCATCAATCTTTTTCACTTTTCACTTCTTGTTACGTTACTTTTCCTCAGCAGGGAGAGACAGATGATACAAGGACTTTTGAGCGGCAACTTAGAGAGGAACCTGTTGAGTAAAAATGTTAAAACAGATTCTTAATGCGTGACGATGTGTCCTTTGCAGAAAAGGTTGCTAAGTATGTAATACTTGGCAGCCACTTCACGTCTAGATGTGTGCAGACCTTGGAAACATCTAAACATCTCTGATTTTGATGAATGATATGAAAAAATTCTGGATTTTTCCAAAGTTTACTTTGGATGAACAACTTGCAGGAGTTTGATATATGGCTGTTAATTTTATTTTGCAGTTTAGAATCGCTCTCCGTGGCAGATCTTGTGGAGTAATTGTCTTTAAAGTTTCACTAGCAGCTGCTGTAAGTGCACATTCCTCTACCTTAACCTAAGACACGCACTGATTCCCCTGGTCTGTAATAATGGATGCAGCAATGTTTTATTCACCTGTCGAGACTTTAATCAGCTCTCTGATTTCCTGTTACACACCTTGCCTTGAAACTTAGCCTGTGTGTATCCTCTTATCTGACGGAGCCAGCTGAGCTCACCAGCCGGCTGCCAATAGGAGAGCTGGAGGTGGCAGACGGGGTTGCAGAGGATGTGTTATGTTTGTGTGCTCTTTTTTTTTTCTTGTAAATGTGTAGATGTGTTTTGCAATTTGTCTCATGCATGCATGTCGTTGTATTTGTCTGTGTGAATGCTAATGTGTGTGACAGGTGCCAAATCCTATGTCAGGAGTGAGGTCACACCCTCTCACCTCGTCCTAGGTGTCTGCAGAGGTTTGCATCAACTCAGCAAACGATAGGGTGAACACCTTTTACCCCTCCACACAACCCCGTACCCCACATGTGAACACCCCCACCCTCAGCTCATTAGCCTCAGCGCTAACAGCAGACCTCAAGACAACTTGGGAAAACGGGGCGAGTCGTGAGCACATGTTGGTCACATGTTTTTAGTAATTTAGGCAAATGTACTCGTTGCACATTTTCTGCTAGATTAACTGTGATGAGTTTTAGCAGTGCCTCCTGTTGAAAATAAATTATTTACACATTAACACGATGCATATTTGCTGCTTGGAAATGAAAATTCTGTCACGTTAACTGATCCAAACTAAAATAACACTTTAATGTAGTTTTGGGGGCATTTCTGTGTATGAGAATAAGAAAGCTGAAGAAGTATGTAAAGAATTTTAAGTTCTGTAAGTTTGTCTGATTTACTCACAATACCGGGAAATGGCAATTTTTGATAATGTTAGCCAAAAACAAACAAACAAAAAACAGTAAGTACTTTGCAATATTCCTTTTTCATTTTACATTTTGTACGCTCTGAAAACTTTACAAATATGTTTGCTGTGTGAGACACAGTTCATAGATCCCAGCTACTATTATCTATCTTCATTGTCTGGAATGAAAGAATGTGTATCTTCCACTGCACTGGAGGCCAGAACTGCTAAATTGCAGTAGAAGTTGCATCACTTAGACCAACATTTTTCAGTCAGGCCATCTGGACAGTTTCTTTTTTTGTGCTGAAACGTTTCACCTTCAATCCGGAAGGCTTCATCAGTCAAGGAAACACACACCAAAACTGATTCTTCCCCCAACAGCTTACTCCAAAGTGGAACAAACCAGTTTTGTTTGTGATAAGATGGTCTCTTTGGTACGCCCCCTCCTCCATTGCCGGCCCTCTTCCTTGTTGACAGTCGTGTCAAACTGGGTGAAAACAACAAAGTCCATGCTCAATAATCCAGGTATACAATCCAACATTTTTCAGTCAGCTCTTCTCACAAACAAAACTGGTTTGTTCCACTTTGGAGTAAGCTGTTGGGGGAAGAATCAGGGTTGTTGTGTGTTTCCTTGACTGATGAAGCCTTCCGGACTAAAGGCGAAACATTTCAGCACAAAAAAAGAAACTGTCCAGATGACTTGACTGAAAAATGTTGGATTGTATACCTGGATTATTGAGCATGGACTTTGTTGCATCTCTTAGTGTTTAAAGTTCAGGTTGTGGATCAGATATATATATATATATATATATATATATATATATATATATATATATTTTTTTTTTTTTTTTCTTCTTTCAGCTGCTCCCTGCATTAAGGGTCGCCACAGTGAACTAAGTCGCACGAAGACTTGGCAGTTATTTTTGCACTGGATGTCCTTACTGAAACAACCTCAGACCACCGAGCTACCACAGCCCTCTGTGTGGAGCAGAGAGCTGCTATCTAGGACACCTGGAGGAGCAGATGGTTGGGGTTAAGGGCCTTGCTCATGGGCCCAGAGTGGGACGAATGAGGGTGGGAGCAGGTGTGGGTGCTTTACCTACCCCACCCACATTTTTGATGTTGTCGGTACCGGGGCTTGAACTGGCGATCTTCCGATCACAGGCCCACCTTCTCTTACCTCTGCGCCACCACTCCCCTAGATCAGATATTATCACACCAAATTTTAGCTAAGCATCTGTAAAACTGACTGAGTTCAAGGCATTGTTGTGTTTGATGAGGATATGGCACCAATCTTTATTTTTGTTGACTCCAACATTCAGTTAGTTGTGGATCTGTATCCATCCATCCGTTATCTCTACCAGCTTCTTCCTTATTGGGTCATGGGGGTCACTGGTGCACATGTCCAGTCATCACTGTGCAAGAGGCTGTGGGATTCCTGGGTTTTGCCTGTCACTCACTTTTCCTTCCACAGCTAATTAAGGTCAACTCACTCCACCTGCTGCTGCTCTGAGGAGGACTGCCTGATGGTGCATTTAAGCTCCAGACGCCTCTTCAGTGCTGGGACACCATCTACCAAATGGACCTTCCATGGCCTGCCTCTTTAAGCCCTCCCTAGGACCTCATCTCTTCACTGGGCTCCACATGTGGATCAACGGTGTCCCTTCAACAACCATCTTCAAACAATTCACAACTAGGTCAACCAGCTCCTCTCTCCACCGTCAATTACCTCCAAACCGGATCGTCTGCAAAACCCAGGACCTCTCCTCTTTTCTCCTTCTCAGCCTTCACCTAAAAACATAAACAGTAAGGAGCTATTCTCTTTCTCAAGGATTCAATATTCTAATTACAAACAGAACCCATACTCATCTTGTCCTCTTCTCTCTTACAGCTGCGACGACATATCACCTGTAAATAGTTCACTTATCTTTTGTACTCCTGACTCTGTCTTTACTGAATTAGTCTGCCTACTTGGGGGGTTGACATTGATACAAACCCGATAGAGGCGAGGGACACCCTGGACAGGTCTCCAGTCCATCACAGGGACAAATAAGACAAACTCACTCACACCTAGGGACAATTTAGTAGTGATGTGTGGATCAATACTAAAACATTGATTACTATCAATACCAGAACTTTGTGCTCTGGAATTGATTTTTAAATCAAATATTGATACTTTTGATACTTCAGTCATTTCAGGTAATGCATATCATTAACAGGAAGATGGTGGAAAGTAACTAAACTATTGAGATCTTTTCTAAATGAAACGCAGTTGGTGGGAACTACTTTTTCTTCCGCCTGTGTAAGTGTGTAATCAAAATAAGCTTTATCATTGCACAGAAGTACAGGGAGATTATATTCTGTACAGTCGTCCGAAAGATGGGTGGAGTGTAATGCGTTTAAGCGGAGTGACATGCTGCTCAGTCTCTGTCTGTAGACACAACGGCGGAGCATAACCGAGTCATGTGTGGAGCTATTTCGGCTCCAAAAACAGCCTAGAAACAGTTTGTGAGGTTTGTAAAAAATCTGTAAAGAGCTGTGGCAACACAACAAACCTTGTGAAACACTTCTGGTTGAATCACAATACAGAATATGAGGCACTGATGAGGTGGACAGAGGAGAAGAGCAAAGGGTCAGGTACTGCTGCTCTGGAGGAGTCCCTCAGGGCTGCAGGAACTATCCAAGCACAGAGGGAGGAAATGTGGAGCTTCAAGCGGTGCTAATAACTGCTGCAGTTGGAGTTGTTCAAATTAGTATACAGGTCCTTCTCAAAAAATTAGCATATTGTGATAAAGGTAATTATTTTCCATAATGTAATGATAAAAATGAAACTTTCATATATTTCAGATTCATTGCACACCAACTGAAATAGTTCAGGTCTTTAATTGTTTTAATACTGATGATTATGGCATACAGCTCATGAAAACCCAAAATGCCTGTCCCAAAAAATTAGCATATCATGAAAAGGTTCTCTAAACAAGCTATTAACCTAACCATCTGAATCAACGACGTAACTCTAAACACCTGCAAAAGTTTCCTGAGGCTTTTAAAAACTCCCAGCCTTGTTCATTACTCAAAACCGCAATCATGGGTAAGACTGCCGACCTGACTGCTGTCCAGAAGGCCATCATTGACACCCTCAAGCAAGAGGGTAAGACACAGAAAGAAATTGCTGAACGAATAGGCTGTTCCCAGAGTGCTGTATCAAGGCACCTCAGTGGGAAGTCTGTGGGAAGGGAAAAGTGTGGCAGAAAACGCTGCACAACGAGAAGAGGTGACCGGACCCTGAGGAGGATTGTGGAGAAGGGCCGATTCCAGACCTTGGGGGACCTGCGGAAGCAGTGGACTGAGTCTGGAGTAGAAACATCCAGAGCCACCGTGCACAGGCGTGTGCAGGAAATGGGCTACAGGTGCCGCATTCCCCAGGTCAAGTCACTTTTGAACCAGAAACAGTGACAGAAGCGCCTGACCTGGGCTACAGAGAAGCAACACTGGACTGTTGTTCAGTGGTCCAAAGTACTTTTTTGGATGAAAGCAAATTTTGCATGTCATTCTTAAATCAAGGTGCCAGAGTCTGGAGGAAGACTGGGGAGAAGGAAATGCCCAAATGCCAGAAGTCCAGTGTGAAGCACCCACAGTCACTGATGGTCTGTGGTGCCATGTCAGCTGATGGTGTTGGTCCACTGTGTTTTATCAAGGGCAGGGTCAATGCAGCTAGCTATCAGGAGATTTTGGAGCACTTCATGCTTCCATCTGCTCAAAAGCTTTATGGAGATGAAGATTTCATTTTTCAGCACGACCTGGCA
>NC_056498.1:89592868-89597963 GCF_014905685.2 Nematolebias whitei
ATAATTTATTCATAATAAATTAAACTGTAAAAAAAAATCACACAATATTGTGAAAAAACCTTTCTCAGTGTTAGCCCAACTGTAGCAAAATGGATGTAATTGTTATCCACTCCTTTGAGGTGCAGTTCAACAGGTTACAAAAGGCTTCCTTGTAGTCGTCACATTTGAGCAAAACCATGTATCTTTATTTTTCACGTTTTTATTTATAACAAAAATAAACTCCATTTGTCATGCTCTATAGATGAATATCCATTAAAAGTATTGAAACATGTGTGATTTAATCTTATAAATCATTTAGTATCCAGCATGATGCTATGAACAAGTTCTGTTCCTTATTCGATCTGGATAAATACAGCATTTTCTTTATATGGGAATCAAACCATAAAAAATAACTTCATTTATCTGTTTGATTATGTGACTATATACACAGATGAAATAGATTTGAAAATGGAAGATTTATATCTGACAACCACGAGAAGCTGAGGAAAAATTGGACTAAAATTTGCTTTAAACATTTACATCTTTGTGCTATTACTTATATAAATAAGACAGGTGTCTTAAGATCAGTGAAGCCCATTCTCCAGCCTGAGGGATATATTTTTTATTTCAGTATCTTTTCTACCTCTGGTTTTTCCCTGATGGCGATGTCACCGTTAGACCCGGTTTATTTGCACTTTCTTTCTCTCAGACATTCCTCCTCCGTGCATGAGGCCTTGAGCTGCCAGTGGAGGATGTGACGTGAAGCCATAGAGCCAAGGCCACTTCTCACAAGTTGGAATGACCCATTAAACTCTACTGGGAACTGGGATCAGAAACGTACTGGTGATGAGAACCAGTCAGAGAGACATTTTTGTGACTGAGAGAATAATACATACATTTTAAAAAAACCTACCTAGGGCTTTAAATGTTTTATGTCTGTTTATGATATTCACAGTTTTGTCAGTATGCAATAATTTCAGAATCAGACTTTGTGCCCGTTTGGTTTTATTTAGTGTACATGTTGGCAGATTATAACTGATATATTCCTTAGATATAGAACTTTCCTAATTGGCTTTTTTATGTATGTGAATGTTCCTGTAAAGTGTCCTGAGACAACTTTGTTGTGATTTGGTGCTATATAAATAAATTGAATTGAATTGAATATACTGGTGATGAGTCAGCATTTTTTTAATTTCTCACACTTGGTATTAAGGTTAATGGTTTACTGTTTCCTATTACCGTTCTAATTTTTTAAAGCTACCTTTGATGTGATTTTAGGAGATGTTGCATCATCTAGCCATCAACCATTAAACTGGTTCCAAAAGTTAGAGTCAGGACCCCACTGTGGGTCACAAAACACCAGGTTTAGGGTCATGAAATGATATCCACAAATTAAATAAAATTGAAAAATAATTCAAATAACTAATTTACATATTTTCACTGTAATTCAAAAGATTTTATAAATGGTAACAGTAGTAGTAATTTGTTTAATATTTGTGTTGACATCAGACTTTTATTTATTTACTTTTTAAAGCTGTTTGTTTAGGTCAACTAAGATCATTTGAGGTCTCAAGTCTCTGACATCATTATTTTCAGGGCCAGAAGCAAAAGTTTTGGGGGAACCAATAATCGATGAGACTGTTGATGACAGTCAAAATTATTTCCTCATTTCTGCATCTTCACATGAGCATTTAAATTATTCTCTAACTTCTCATCTGGACTTATTCATTTAGTCAAATATGTGTTTTAAATCATAATCAGCTGTATTTAAAACTTTTATGTAGAGCTTTAAACAAATCTTGTCTATTAAAAAAAAATCTATAAATAAACTTGCCTCTGTGGTCTTCCATAATACAGGAATCATTCTGATGCAGGAGTACATTTTTCAAAGAAATACATTGACGGCAGCTGTTCATCTGGCAACCTCCAGGTACATTTTCACATATTGTTTCAGATTATTCTTCTCATTCTTGCAGTTTCCCAGCAGGCCTGTGACCGCGTGTTGCCTTTGACACGTCTGCTGGCAGGGCATACTATCAGCTTTTTTTCTAATTACTTATTGGTCATGATCAATTAGCAACATTTTAAGGCTCTACGGTAACCTTGTATAAATACACTAGTGGGGCTCAGCAGCCATCATGGTTGACAATTAAATTGGTCTGTCACTGCTGCGCCCTTCATTAATCTCAACTTGTCATCCTTGTTTATGCTGCTTATAATGGCTGTGTGTGTGTAGGCCATATCAGATTTTGTAGCGGAGAAGTTGAAAGTTGTGCATGTCATATGCAAGTTTATTTGCATGAATCCATACTAGCACATGTGTGGAAGGTGTATATTTTTTTATTAGTGTGGAAATCTTTTCAGTCGCGCTCATCATGCTGAAGCCAGTCGACACCCTGAAGTGATTACGTCATGTGTCCTTGACTGTTTTTCTAAATTGCTCTGAGATGTTTAGAGCCTTTCTAAATGACTTTCATAATCGTGTGCTAACGTGGCCATTTCCACCATGTGAGAACATTCAGCCCAGCTTAACGTTGATTGAATTAGACAGAAGAGCTGCATTTAGTCTCATTTCTGTAATCCCTTTTCTGATTACACCCAGATTGTCTAAAGTGCAAGTCTAAATATAAGTTCAAGTTAATGTATACCTGTTTAATGAGTTTATATTGTTTGTAATTCTAGTGCCTTTACAGTTAGCACATACATGAGATTGCTTATTGAGAGATGAGAAATAACACACATTCACACACTGCTGACGAACAATAGCTAGAAAGGTCTACATAAATACATGCTCTTGTAGCTGATCTTTAACCCTCTTCACTGTCTTTTGACCCTGCTAGCAGGACACCCCCACCCCTTTGGCAAAGGTTGGCATGGTCTCATAACACGCTCCCACTCTACACACAGAGACACACACACGCACGCACGCACGCACGCACACACACACACAAACAAAGAATCCACCCTCATTGTTTGGGGGTGGATGTTTCTTATTGAAGATAAAGAAGAAAGAAGCATGTGGATGCTGGTGAACGCAGTCGCCCCGGTTTGTATTCAAGGATTCAAGGTTCTTTATTGTCATTCACATCACATGTGGTACATGAGGTGGAAAGAAACTGTGTACACAGGGTCCCAGTTACATCCAACAATAGCAAAAACATAAAGTGTAAAAAGAAACAGAAAATAAGGATCTAAGATATAAACTAATGATGCCCAGGACATCGAGATTAATAATCTCAATGGATTTTTTCCTGGTAAAATAAAGTTAAAGAAAAAAACAACTAAGATATACGCTAAACGAATGCCAAACGGTATGCTAAAAGATCTAAGATATATGCCAGTCACTAATAGTGCAAAACAATACACCGATCAACAGCAGCAAAATTCTCATAAGTTCGGTTCGGCTATAGTTCTCATGCTAATGCAAGGGAAGTCGGGCTCAGAGCCAACCCCAAAACTAACATGAACTGGGATTTATTCAAAGAATTCAACAAAAACACAGAAACAAGGTGCCAAAAGTGAAAAATAAATCTACAGCAGCATGGTCCTATTGGCAGAGTGGTTCTGATGACAGTGAGGTTATCTTAGCAACATGGTCCAGTTAGCAGTAGGGTTGCCAACTCCTTGAAAAATAAATAAGGGACACCTCATGGCAGGGTTGGCTGAACCACCCCTACCAGCGTGATGATTCGTCCTGGTAGGGGTGGTACCCTGGTAGGTATTTTTGCAGCCATTTCTTTTATTCTGGGAGGAGTAGTCGGGTTATTGATGGAAGATGGACCGTGTGCGCTGTTTAAATCCTCTGAATTCCTGCCGCTCGCCTCCATGATGTCTTGTTGTCGAATCCTGTCTGTCGGCGGTTGTGATAAAACAACAGGAGCTGGACCAATGAGATGAGCCGGATTCAGGACTTCGTGAGTAAGAAGACTGCTCATTGGTCACAGAGCAGGAGAGGGCGGGAGTTAATTTACCATAAAATCCCATATACAGCACCCCATCATTACTAATTCCATTGACATGGACATGTTTTTTGACTTTCATGATAATACGGGACAAAGTGTGTCCCGTTGCAGCTCAATACGGAACCCGTACTTTTGTTTCTAAATACGGGACAATTCCATTTTTTACGGGACAGTTGGCAACCCCAGTTAGCAGCATGATACTGTTAGCAGTGAGGTTTGGTTAGCAGTGAGGTTTCTCTTAGCAACATGGTCCCACTGGCACCGTTAGCAATGTGATTCGGTTAGCAGTGTGGTCTTGTTAGCAGCGTTAGCAGTTCTAGTTAGCAACATGATGATAACAAGGACCGCAGCAGCTGCCTCCCAGACTGCCCTCCATAACCGGATACGGCATACTGTACAGAGAACATCCAAGGTTCCCCTCGCAGAACCAAGCGGGCCCGCAGAGTTTGGTCCATGCAAGCAGATAGAGGATCTTATTGGCAGCATTAGCAGGTCTAGTTAGCAGGTCCCGACAGCAGCTTGATGATAATGACTGCTACCCTCCCAGACAGCCCTCCAGAACCGGGTCCGGCAGACGGAGAATATCCACGGTCTCCTGGCGGAACCGAATGGATCCATAGAGTTTGGTCCGTGCAGGAAGATGGTGGATCATGGAGACAGCTGCCATGACAGGCTGGAGCCTGAGGCTGGAAGGACTGAACCACGATGGCAAGGTAGCAACACAGAAAACTCCAAAAGTGTGTTGCTGTCATACCTGTGATATGGATGTGCATTGTAGGCACAAAAATAGTTAAAACTTTAAAAAACTTTAAAACTTAAAAAAAAAAAAAAAAGCAACAGGAAGATAAAAAGATTGATTCACTGGGAGCCTGTGAAGCTGCCACTCGACTGAGCACGACTATTTTGATTTACTTGCATGTGTATGCGTGTTTGCACATGACTGTCAGGACCTAGTTCCTCTCAAGTTCCTGTTTCTTTTAACTGTGTTAAAATGTTACCAGCATGCATAAATGTAAATATCATATTTTCTATTTGAATTTACACGCCAGAAAATAATGGAGCTGGGATGTGAATTTTGAGCCACATTAGTCTTCTCAGAAACAAGTCCAAGCAAGTCGCTATACAAAAAGGTATTGATAATGTAACCGATGTTT
>NC_056498.1:89598063-89605566 GCF_014905685.2 Nematolebias whitei
ATATATATATATTATTTTTATTTTTTATTTTTTTGGCTCAGTTGACACTTTTAAAATAAACGAGATGTGGAGTGGCTTTTTGATGCTAACATTGGCCCAAACTTTACAGAGTTCTCTATTGATAATGGACTAAATTTTTGTGATTCAGTCATGGAGGAGGGACGATACCCGCCTTAGTAAACTTCACAGCTTTAAACTCTGATATTATAGAAGAGGTAACAGTTTATAAATATTTGGGACTTTGGATTGATGCTCTGTCCTTTTAACATCATGTTAATGTTTTACAATCTAAGGTTGAAGCCAGAGTTTGTTATCTAGATAGAAATAAATCTTCATTGGTTGCAAAACACACCATTGATGAAAAAAAATAAATAAAAAAAACCACATTCTATCTCTGTTGGATTATGGATACATAATTTACAGACATGCTTGTAGGGTGTCCTTCGTTAGCTGGACACAGTTTATCACTCTGCTATTATCTTTGTTACAAATGCTCATGGTCACCTCTACTCTCTCGTTAAATGGCCTCCTCTACATACTCGTAGTGAAATTCATTGGTTTACCCTCATTCATGACGTTGCTGGTTATTCACCTCCATATTTAACTAATCTACTGTAACTAGCACAGTTTTGAAGTACAGTATACTGCAACACCCAATCCTCTCAGTATTTGTGGTGAACAACTCTACAGACCTAGTCTGGCTTTGCCTCTGCGGCTCCATCTGACAGGAATCTGCTTCAAAAAACTAAATCAGACCTCACTTGTTTCAGTTTCTAGTTTTAAAAAATGTTTAAAAGCCATGTTTAAAGATACTTTCAAATGTTTTCATGCCTAGTAATGTTGTCATTTAACTTTGACAACGACATGTTCTTAATGTAATTTGTGTTTCCTTGCTTTTTTATGACTTCTGTATTTCATGATTTTGCCTTTCTTCCCTTCCCTTGACCCTACAAGCACCTGTTAGTGCTGCCAGGCCAGCTCTGTCTCAGTTAGTCTTTACTGACTAACTAAACACTGCTTTCTGTTTGAGTCAGCCTTTAGTGCAGACTTATAAAGTAAAAAAATATAATGAAATTCATAAAACTCATGCACATATTTTGATCAGAATATTAAATTAAAATTAAACCAAAATAATTTCACCAGGTCTAATGTTTGTATTTTACCAGGGGTGCCACCAAGGTGGCAGGGATGGGGCCACCCCTCTAAATTCGGAGGCCACCCCACTGGCACCCCCTGACCAAAAAGTCTTACTGCTGAGTCTCTAGCTTTTGAGTGTTGTACATTTTTTTTTTTTTTCTATAGCTTTTTGAGGTTAGTAGAACTTTGTAGACATAAGAAAGATTGGACCTAAATATAATTATTTGTATCAAAACATTAAATAAAATAAACAAAACAGAGAAATTAAAAGCTTGTCTTGCTGAATATAAATCTCAGGGGGCATAGGCATAATAGTTTATGAATTAAACTGAAAAGAGTAAACAACAAGTTTTGTTGAGTTGAGTGGTGACTGTGCTGTACTCAGGAATATTTACTGTAAAAAAAAAAAACTTAAACAGGGCTTCATTGTTGGAGGATTATCATACTACAGTGCTGCAGAAAAGCTTTATAATAGCCTATATATAGTAAAAAACACAATAAAACTCCACAAATTATCCAATGCTTTGAGTTTTAGTGTGTCACCCCAAGATTATAATTTATTTACTTTTATTTAGACGAGAAATAACCAAAGTCCTTGCTCAATAATCCAGGTACAAAATCCAACAATGTTCAGTCAGGTCATCTGGACAGTTTCTTTTTTGTGCTGAGATGTTTCGTCCGTCATCATACAATGGACTTCTGCAGTCTGAGGAACCACCAAACAAAACTTATCCTCCACCAGTAGCTTACTCCAAAGTGGAAGAAACCAGTTAGCTGGTGCTAAAATGGTCTCTGGGGCACGCCCTCTCCTCCGGGGCCACCCTCTCCCTTGTCAACTCCTTTGACACAGTCATGTCAAAGTGGTTCACGACACCTAAATTCATGCTCAATAATCCAGGTATAAAATCCAACAATGTTCAGTCAGGTAATCTGGACGTTTTTTTTTTCTTCTTTTGAACATCTCAACACAAAAACCCCCCACAAAAAACAAAACAAAAAACATCCAGATGACCTGACTGAACATTGTTGGATTAGACAGGCAATCTTATTGAGATGTGTAATCTTATGGCCCTCATCCGACCACCCCTTCAAAATATCTCTGGAGGTGTCCTTGTGTCTTATAGTATTACAAATGAGTCAAATGACAGAAAAACACAAACTGCAAAAACAAAACAAAAAAGACCCAAAAGATCAACACAAATTTAAAGTTCTGCTTTAATTTTTAGATCACAACATTAATAACCTTAAAATAAGGTCTTTATTTTGTGACTCTAATGTTTGATGGTCACATGAGGACCTTAGCGCAGGTGAGCATGTATAGTTCCAAAGCTGTTTAATACATGAAAATAATACCTAACAAGCAGGTGTAAATAAATAAATAATATCAGGACAAAAGGAGACTTACACAAAATGATCTGAAAGCACTTGAGTGAAACGGAGGAGCTTCTAACTGCTGGAGGTGCTGGTTCCTGAGTAAAGGCAGGTGAGCGGATTACAGATTACTGACAGGTGTGGTAACAAACAGAACAGAGTAATAGAAAGAAAACAAGAGCTGTGATTACTTGATAACATAACCTAATGGCTAAGAATAGAAAACACTGGTGAAAATAGATAAATTACACAGAAACAGAAACTAAAGTTATTCTGAAACAGAACACAGATCATAGCATACTCACCAAGAACCACAAAACTGGGACATGCTGGTCTCAAGATGCAACCAGATCACTATTAAACTGGGAGTATTTACACGTGGCCCTTTTTTCTTTTTCCTCAGCAGACTGTTAAGTGTCCATTAAGTCATGTACCTTGACTGGCGTGCACACATGCAACCCCCATACACTCCCTGCCTACACAAACACACACACACACATCATAGGCCATAATTAGCAGGGTGTCCATGCTTGACTGGTTTTGTGTTGAGCAGTGGAGTGGACAGTGAGAAAGAGGGAGGAGGGTTGTGTTAATGCAGACAGACACGTCACAACGGTGGGTGTCTGTCATGTGGGCCCAGGATGGAGACATTGCTAATTAGGAATTTTTAATATTAAGTGCTGTGTGTGTGTAAATCCATCTGTTTAGTTTCTATGTGAGCTGACAGTTTGAACACAGTGATTACGTCTTCTGTAATCTTCAGTGATTTTAAATGTACTGTGGTTGTTTTTACGTTCAGTATGAGATAACATGATACAATACATGATAACATACATAATACATATGTTATGATATACTTTGCTGTCTACTAGGGCTTTTTTTTTTTTCAGCGGTGCTTCTGTATCTGCCTTCATTAAAAAAACATAACTTAACACACTTTGTGAACAATCAGGTACAAAACAAACACAATCCATCAGTAAGGTATACGTCACAATTAAAGTTGAAAAAAGATAAATAAACGTATGTGTAAAGGCTCAAATAATACATAAACATTAGCTCATTTTGTGTGTTTTAAGATTCAATGAATTATTTTTGTAACAATGAATGCAACTTGTTCTCATGAATCTTTAACTCTATTCAGTGTAATTACTGAAATATATGTTCATTCATCAAATACAAAAAAGCATCAGACTTAGAATGCATGCAGATATGCAGAAAGCTTAGTGACTAAAATAACATTAGTAAGAGTGAAAATGTCTTTCAGGCTATTAAAAAGGAAGTTGATCAGTAAATATTGATAAATCCATAGGTACATCTTGTTTGAGCTTTGAATAATGTATGGAAAGTACTTTTCGCACACAGTATTTTTGTTTCTTAAAACTTGTTTACAAAGAATGATTATTGGAGATGGTTTTGTTGGACACTGTGAAATACTGACAGCCATATAGATGAAAAGTTACAAAGTTCCAAAAAAACTGAATAGTGAAGCTGTACGCTTAATAAATGCAGAACCAAGAAGATATTTTATGCAAAAGAGCAAGCTAAATGTCTTAAATTTTATAGTTTTCATTAAAGAGTTTTGTATGATGCTAGCGTTTATGCATCAGAACAGCTAACATGTTAGAACTGCTATTCAACTCTACAGTAGAGAGAATTCTTGTCGGTGAATAATTGGATAAAGGTAAGTTAAAATTTAGAGTTAAACACTTCATTTTATCTGCACAGCCGAGGGTCAACCCTGCAGCTAAACGTGTGTCTGACTGATCATAGCTGTGCTTCTGTTTGTGAAGGCTAGGCTGCATGAACAGCGCTCCACAAACCAGTGCACGTTTCAAAACACACACATCTATATGCATATGTGCACATCCCTGCACTGCATATATCTTCACCCTTCACCTCCCCTCTTCTTCCTTGTTCCAGCTGAGTAAGAGCAGGCCCGCGTCATTTCACATCAGGGTGCCTGCTGGGGTCAGAGGTCATGTGTAATAGCCCATTGCATCTCAGAGCACAGTAAGTCTACTCCAGAAGCAGACACACTCCACTACCCACCTCCTCACCTCTCAGTCCTTTTATCAAAGCACATACAAAGACGTGTGCATGTGTGCATGTGTGCATGTGTGCGTGTGTGCGTGTGGGCGTGTGTGCGTGTGTGCGTGTGTTAAGTTCGTTCCTTTTCAGTTTCAAGTCACTGAAGCCCAAAGTGAAAAGAGAATTATGACTTGCCTGAAGTCTGACCCGTTGCTGAGACAGATTAAAGTTTGTCCCAACTCAGCATGATTTGTTTTCTTTTAAAACAGATATAATCAAGTTATTGACTCTCAATGAAATATATATTTTGATTTCAGTGGCCTTCGTTCTTGCTTGCTATTTTTGTGTTGGTAGACAAAAATGATCACCTGAACATAAGTGATTAGATATCCATGATAATGTGAGCTGGCCCAAGTTGTTTCAGCAAGGTTATCTGGAGTAAAACCATTAGCAGCTAAAAAAGAAATAAAACACAACAAACACAAAACATAAAACCATAATAATACACATCATCCTTCCTGTCCTCTCAAACCCAATCAGTCAAAGCAGATGGCCGCTCATCCTGAGCCTGGTTCTGCTGGAGGTTTCTTCCTGTAAAGTGGGAGTTTTTCCTTTCCACTGTTGCCTTTGTGCTTGCTCAGAGTAGGAGACTGTGACGAAGTGATGATTCATCGCAATCTGCTGCCTCCTTAGATAGAGAACTTTACTAATTGGCTTTTATATGTGAATGTTTCTGTTCAGTGTCCTGAGACAACTTCTGTTGTAAAAGCACTCCAGTAGTCCTTCGCTACTTCGCGGTTCGTTTATCGTGGATTTGCTCTATCGCAGCTTTTCAAAATGAGACTGGACATGACACACAATTGGCTGATTGATGGATGAGCCGCACCATCGGCATGGAATTTGTATTTAAAATAAATTATTTTAAATTATTTAGCACCTAGAAAAAGCTTCCTCCTCTGCCTCTGTGCAGCCCTTACTGCAGGATAAACTTCCTCCTGCAGCTGATCAGCTGTTCTCGTGCAGAGTGGATAAGTGGGCGTGGCCGAGGGCGATTGCAGGTGGCTGAGAGCACGGAGGCACAGAGAGGGAAATCATGACATTCTGTGCTATTTTAGAGCATTTAGAGTTTAGAAACATTGTCTAGAATATTGCAAGAGTGTGGGAAGAGTTTAAATGCTTTAATATCTATCTATCTATATATATCTATATATCTATATATATACACACACATATATATATATATATATATATATATATATATATATATATATATATATGTATGTATATTGTATATACTAAAATAAACTACTACTTACTACTAGGATGGCTGTGGCTGAACGGTTAGAGCAGTTGTCCTCCAATGCAAGAGTTGGGGGTTCGAATCCACCAGCAGTCACATGCCGAAGTGTCCCTGGGCAAGACACTGAACCCCTCGTTGCCTCCGATGTGTGTCACATCAGTGTATGAATGTAGAGAGGGTGGGCACTGGAGGAGAGGGCATGCCCCAGAGACCATCTTAGCACTAAAATAACTGTTTTTTTTTCCACTTTGGAGTAAGCTGTTGGGGGAGAAGCAGTTTTGTTTGGTGGTTCCTCTGACTGATGAAGCCTTCTGGATGGAGGGTGAAACGTCTCAGCACAAAAAAAAAAAAAAAAAAAAAAAACTGTCCAGATTACCTGAGTGAAAATTGCATGTACTTTGGTGAATTGAACTGTGTCAGGATATGTGCGCTTTTGTGTTGGGTCTTCTTGTGGTTCTTGTTTTTTAGTGGTGGTGGTGGGGGGGGGGGGGGGTGAGTTTGTTTTACTTGTGTTTCCAGCTTCCTTAGTGTTTCTCCCCTCATGTTGCCAGTTCCTGCTCCTCTCAGCTTCACTTGTTCTCAATCACAGTGACCCCAGGTGTTCATCGTTGTGTCTCGTTAGTGTCTCTTTAAATTCAGTGTCATTGTGTTTCCTCGTTGTCTCTGGATTATGCTTCCTCAGCCATCATGCTCTGTGTATCTCAGCATGCTCCTTTAGTCACAACAGTGTTAGGTTTTGTATTTATTTAATAAATATTTTCTTTATTTTTACCCTCGTGTTCTTCATGTCTGTCCGCACCTGGGTTCAACTCTCAACCCAGAAACTGATAGAACTGAATTAAAAAATCAACTAATTTTTTTGCCATTAGTTTATTTTCTTATCAAGAGTCCAATTTGAGTTCTTCTAATTAGTTTAATAACTGACAGGCCTCCCTGATCTGAGCTCATAGATTTTGTTTTTCAGTAAAACAATTCATAAGAATATTTCCACGTGTTCAGGATGTATCCTCCTCTGGTACAATGACTGCTGAAGATAGTAACTAAAGATGGGATTCATGGCTCTTTGAAGGGAGCCAGATGTTGTGAATAGCTCCTTTCAAGGAGTTGTTAAAAAGTTAATGTTTTGAACAGTTATTAACCTTTATTCAACCAGGCAAATCCCACTGAGATCACAGATCTCTTTTGCAAGGGAGGCCTGGGCCTGAAGGCAGACGAACATGCATGTTTTTGGTCTGTGGGAGAAAACCAGAGTACCCAGAGAAAACCCATGCAAGCACGAGAAGAACATGCAAACTCCACACAGAAAGACCCCAAGTCAGACTGGGGATTGAACCCAAGACCTTCTTGCTGTGAGGCAACAGTGCTAACCACTGAGCCATTGTGCTGCCACAGTTAGTCACTTGGTATGGCTATGTTGTCTCTCTGAATGGTCCCCTACAATCACCAACTTCTGCCCTGCTTATCTTTACCTGTCTGTGTAAAACACGAGGAAAGAACAATTCACAACTGTATGTGACTCAGTCAGTTCCCATTGTTAATTTTAAAGTGTTGTTCAAAATATATGGATTATCTGAGCATCACATCTCTAATAGGCACCAGTTCCACACAACCCTGAATAAAAACGCAGGAAAAATTATATATATATATATATATATATATATATATAT
>NC_056498.1:89605666-89607756 GCF_014905685.2 Nematolebias whitei
GGGGGGGGACAATGACAAAAACAGAGTTTCTGTTTTGTTTTTTGAGTTCTTCGAGTCAATTTGCATTCCTGTGTCCAATCCTCCTGATACTCCTGAGTTTATATAAAAATATGCATCTAACTTCCTGAGACCCTGCCTTCTAATATGAGGACGTTCGTTTTCTGCATCAAAATATGATACTTTGTTTAAACTAAACCTTTTGTACTGTTCAAAACCAATGTTACCATATTTATGAGGTTCTACAAGGGAAATTAAAAACTCCGCCCCAAACAAAAGGGGGGCAGCAAATTTAGGGGAGGCCTTCACACCACATGGCCCCCTCTTGGAAGCTCCCCTGCTTTCTCTTGAACCTTGAACTCGTCCATTTCTGTTCTGTTGATTTTATGCTTCTATTATGTAAAAATGGAAAGTTGTGCATCAGGATTTGAATCATCCATCATCTTTTACCCGCTTCTTCCATTTTGGGTCACAGGGGTCACCACTGCCCCTCTCGGTTTTCAAGTCCCGTTTAAAAACTCACTACTATTCAGTGGCTTTCAACACAAGATGATCTGTGTTTTGATCCTGTATGCTCCACACTGGTTAGTCGTCATTATCTGCATCGTTTTTATGTCTATATTTCTGATTTACCTCATTTTGTATTTTGCTTTGTGTGTTACCTGTTGTTCTGTCTGTACAGCAGTTTGGTTGGCCTTGTAGCTGTTTTAAGTGCTTTATAAATAAAGTGGTATGGTATGGTATGGTATATCCAGCCATCACATGAATTGGATCAATAAATTTATCCTGTTTTTCATTTAATACACTCTGTTATATAATCAAATATATGTAAATGTAAAAAATATGCAAAAAATATAAATTTGACAAAATAGAAAGCATTTTTAATAAGTTACTATAGACAGACTATGTCACAGTGACACTGAAATTATTTGATCTCACATATCCTACCATGCATCTACCTGTAGTTTCAGTTTGATCAAGGTTCATGCTTTTAATATTTGCATGTTTCTTTTTTTACATTTACATATTTACATCTCAAGAATAAGATTTTCATCCTTACATTGGCTACAAATAACTGGCTTGCCGTTGAGTCTTTAAATGGGTGTCATGAAATATTTCCTGTGACGTTAGTAAAGTTCATGCTGTGTAGTTTTCCCGTGATATTTGCATTTGCATAGTAATTTATCACCATGAGCTCTTTTTATGAACGTGTGTGTTATTACACTGCGGTGGATGGTGGCAGTTAAGAAGTAGGGAAAGTGTCAGTGTGAAGATGAAGAAAGAATAAATAATGACCTCTCTAAATTTGAATTATGCGTTGATACAACACTGGCATAGCTTTTTCTATTTTTACACAAGGTCATGTCTGTATTAGTTTAAATTTATGGTACTCCTGGAAACTGTTGTTGAATTTTGGAGGGAAAAAAATCATGAAATGTGTTTAAAACTTAATTATTATTTTTTTAATATTTTCTTTTACAAAAGAGTTGATGAATGACACAAGATTAAAATGTAAGAAAAAATATTTATTTACGGAAGAAACATCTCCTGATTTCCATTAACAAAACAACAATTTCAAGGACTTTTTGCACCTGCAGCCAGTTTTCATCTGGATCTGACGACTTGGGTTGATTCTCCCTCTCATGCTCATTCTCACCTCTTACAACTCTCTGTCTTCACCTGGAAGACAGCCTTGCTGATTGCATCTGTAGCAAGTAAACAGAGGGATGTAGCTGACATGGAACAGCAGGCCAGTAGGTGAGACACACACTAAAGCTGGTTTGTGAAATATAAATCCTATTTACAATTTAACGTGTAATAATCAAGAGTGCACATCATTAAAATCATCATAAACAATAGGGTATAGGTATAGGTTTTGCCAGATGTTATTTTTTTTTTGTTTGTTTTGAACAAAATTTTTCATTGCAATTACTTGTGCAGAACTCTATTCTTTGTAAAGCTGCAGTTGTATAGCTACAAAATTGTGTCATTTTATTGATTTAAGTTGAATACATGTGTTGTAAAGAAAGTAGCAGGTGATTTTTAATTGTCGTGTTGAACGATAACTGAAGGATTTTTGTTCCCCCCCCCCC
>NC_056498.1:89607856-89610323 GCF_014905685.2 Nematolebias whitei
ATATATATATATATATATATATATATATATATACAGTATACACATACATACACAACTTCAAAATAAATTTTCACCCTGTACTAAAAACAGTTTCAGTCTCACCACCACCAGCTGGTGAGAGGTGGCAATGTCAATTTGAACCCCGCCCAATGGAACCGGTACTGAAAGCATAATGGAAGCACAATGCATACCGTACCGAGTCGAGTAGAGCCGTGCTGTACCGGTACTACAGGCACTAATGGAAAAGGGGCATTAAATGCCTCAAGTAACGCTGTAAGTAACGCAGAGGTGAGTTTCACTACCTCCACCTACACATCTATCTTGTTTGTTTGTCCAAGGTTAGCTCACCATGAGTTATATTTCCTCGATGGCAGAGCTATTTTACCGTAAAATATTTGATAATGTTCTTATAGAAACAATTCCTGAATGTTGTTCATACTGTGTTAATGCTATGTTTGTTTCTTGACCCTACAACTGGGTAACATTAAGTAGACTTTGCCCACTACTGGAGTTTTAATTAGGTATTTTAAGTTACTAATAAACATGATGGATGATGATCCTATTGCTTTATGCTAGGCCACTGGTAAGAAGGAGTGATTATTATTAGGGATGGGGCCGATCCAATCCAGTATCGGTATTGGCCTCCGATACCAGCATAATTTACGTATCGGATTTTTTCTATCCAACCTGCCGATATTTCCGATCCATGATGCATGTTGGTTTCAAACTATAGAATGGATTTCCTGAACGAAGGCGTGTCTCATGAACGCAGAGTAATAAGACCCGCCTCACGATCAGGAAATCCATTTCATAGTTTGCAGCCAGCTACAACGTGAGGGTTGAGTTAGCAGCACTGTGGCGAACAGCTAACCAACCTTTCATCCAAACATGTCCACTGTGTGGAAGTATTTTACACTAGAAACACCACACAATAAGACAGTAATGTGCAATGTCTGCAGAGCCATAGCTCTTTCTGGGGGAGCACCCTCAGACCCCCCCCCCCCCCCCCCACACACACACACACACACACACCACCACCACCACCCACCAGTGTGTCCACCCTCCACATTACAAATGCTTCTGATGCCAATGGTCACTGCATTGTTCAGGCCAAGAGTCATTGTCAGCACTGGGGGCTAAAAGCGCTCTTAAATGGGCCGGTGTGAGGCATGACACTCCAGGGCTGAAAATGAGTCCCACACCGGCCCTGACTTCAAGTACTAGGTGTTCACTGTCGAGAGTGTGGTAAAGAGGTGAAAAAAAGAGTCCAGGCAGGAAGGAGTGTATGGAGAAAAGTTTCAGGAGTGATTTGCAACAACAGGGTGTCAGCAAAGGTCAAAGGAAACATTTACAAGACAGTGGTGAGACCAGCTACAGTATGTTGCATGGTTTCGAGACAGACAGTGGCATTGACAAAAAGACAGGAGAAAGGACTGGATGTAGTGGAAATGAAGATGTTGAGGTTCTCCTTGGGAGTGACAAGGATGCATAAGATTAGGCATGAGATAATCAGAGGTACAGCACAAGTTGAACAACTGGGAGATAAAGTTAGAGAGGCCAGACTGAGATTTTGTTTGTTTGTTTTTTGAATGTCCAGAGGACCTGACTAAACTTTTTTAGACCAGACTGAGATGGTTTGGACATGTCCAGAGGAGGGACAGTGGGTATATTGGTAGAAAGATGTTAGAAATGCAGCTGCCAGGAAAAAGACAGAGGAGATATATGGATGCAGTTAGAGAGGACATGGAGGTAGTTGGCGTGAGGACAGCGTGAGATGGAGGTGGATGATTTTCTTTGGAGACCCCTGGAGAGGGGAAAGCTGAAAGAAAAAGAAGAAGAAGAGTTAGAACATTGCAAGAGTGTGGGAAGGGTTTCTAAAACGTTAATATATATATATAAATACTTAGATAAATATAAAGTCCCTACTTCGCAGAGTTTCACTTATTGCGGGGGAGAGGGTTGTCTGGAATATAATCCCCACAATATATGAGGGACTACTGTAAACCTAATGTTTTTGGTGCAAGATTTTCAAGAGGGTAGGACTTACATTGTTTACAAGAACAAAAGTTTTTTTTTTTTTTTTTTGCTTGTTCAAGACAACGTATACGGTGACAGATTCTGACGAGAGGAGGGAGCAATTTTATGACCAAAATGGAAGTTGGCGCATTGCTCATTTTTCAAGTTGTCCAGCTCTCAAGGTTTTCATATCTGTGGTGGCAGCCATCTTGGATTTTGATAGGAACCTTTTTAATGCCTACATATACCAACACGCTAAAATGGAAGTCAGTTTGTATTTTTCAAATTATCTAGATGGATCTAAAAAAGTTAAATCTGGTCCTCTGGACATTCAAAAAAACAAAACAAAGCAAATCAACAAAAAAATGTAGAAAAGTTTCGTCTCTCATCCGAGAGACTTCCTCAGTCTCGGATGAGAGACGAAACGTTTCTACATTTTTTTGTTGTTTTG
>NC_056498.1:89610423-89613545 GCF_014905685.2 Nematolebias whitei
ATCTGACAACTCTGATTTTACATCAGACACAGCATTACTGCAGTTAGCTGATAGAATACAGATCTCTATCATAGGCTAAATGTCCATTGTTTCTACCGTGTACTGCATAAATCGTGCATTCCTAGTCCAAACCATGTTAATATGGCCTCTCTAACTTTATCTCCCAGTTGTTCAACCTGTGCTGTACCTCTGATGATTTAATTCCTAATCTTATCCATCCTTGTCACACCTAACCTCAACATCTTCATTTCTTCCACTTCCAGTTCTTTCCCCTGTCTTTTTGTCATTGCCACTGTCTCCAGACCATACAACATAGCTGCTCTTACCACTGTTTGCTAACACAGCATGATAAAAAAGGCTACAAGTCTTGGGATTAGCTTACTTACTGCCTTTGTTTGATGTTGTACAACCGTAAACTTCTGTGATAAATCCATCCATCCATCCATTTTCTTTACCCGCTTATTCCATTTTGGGTCACGGGGGTTGCTGGTGCCCATGTCCAGCAATCACTGTGCGAGGGGCGGGGTACACCCTGGACAGGTCGCAAGTCCATCGCAGGGCCACATAGAGACAAACAAGACAAACAACCATTCACTCTCTCACTCACACCTAGGGACAATTTAGAGTTACCAATCAGCCTAACATGCATGTTTTTGGACTGTGGGAGGAAACCGGAGTACCCGGAGAAAACCCACGCATGCACGGAGAGAACATGCAAACTCCACCCAGAAAGGCCCCCGGACCAGGATTTGAACCAGGGACCTGCTCACTGAGAGGCAGCAGCTCTACCAGTTGCGCCACCGTGCTGCCCCTGTGATAAATCAAAAACGCCAAATATTATTCCTCGGTATGCGATGAAATATGCAGTAACAAAGCTTAGAAAAGCACAAGAAGTCACAGTTGCTTGTAGCTATGTAGCTTCTTTGAACTTGGTTCGCATGTCAGTGCCGAAACTCCAGAGATGCTGATTGGCTGGATACACAAATCATGTGACAAATCACTTGACACAGGTCTGTTTTGAGGGGGGGGGGGGGGGGTCTGTCCTCCACTTTGCACGCATCAGGGGCAGCTGCACTGTAAGACCGCTGCGCTTGGGCTGACAGTTTATTATAAAATGGGAGATAACCTTGTGGCCAGTTCGCAACTGCACATCATTGATTTTCTTGTCTGCAGAGAATGTGCGAGCAGTGCACGATTGCGGAGGCACATAGCTTAGAAAGAACATTTGTTATGTGCAATATATGGGGGAGTGGTGGCGCAGAGGTTAGAAGATGGGCCTGTGATCGGAAAGTCGCAGGTTCAACTCCCGGTACCGTCAACATCAAAATGTGGGTGGAAAAGGTGGAACACCCACACCTCCCTCCACTCTCTCTTGCCCCACCCTTGGCCCCTGAGCAAGGCCCTCAACCCCCACCATCTGCTCCCTAAACAGGTCTCTCTTGAAAATGAGTTTTAGTGGCTCAATGAGACTACCTGTATACAGTAAATAAAGGGTAAATGAAAAAAATATATATATCCTGTGCATTTATGCTTATATTCCTACCTTGAAATACTTATACAGTGAACCCTCGCTATAACACGGTTCACCTTTCACGGTCTCGCTGCTTCACGGATTTGCATTGTGCATTGTGTTCTGCATTCTGATTGGCTAAACAGTCTCTCCAGTACAGTAGTTATTTGTAAAAAAACGTTTATACAGTACTTTTATTTGTTAAACAAATGCTTGGGCCTGTAAAAAGATTTTGTTCTTTGGTTTGAATGTATTATGGACTATTTCATTGTATAATAATTGTAAAAAAAAAAATAAAGGTTACTACTTCACGGATTTCGCCTATCACGGGTTCTTTTTGGAACGTAACCCCCATGAAAAACGAGGGTTCACTGTACATACAAATTCATCCTACTTGCACCGTTAAATTATACCATGTTGTCGTTTATGTTTATTTTGTTGTTGTTTGCAAAAAGAAAAGCTTTGTAGAGTGGTGAAGGCTGCACGGCAGACTGTTGGAGTCAGTCTCCCCACCATCACAGACATTTACACCTCTAGATGCAGAAAGAGAGCCACCTGCATCATGAAGGACCCCACTCACCCAGCACACACACTTTTTGCACCACTCACGTCAGGAAGGAGGTTGAGGAGCATTGAGTGTAGAACCACTAGACTGAGGAACAGCTTCTACCCTGAGGCTGTTAAGACTCATGAATCTCTAACCAGAATAATCACTGTGAAAAAAATCACATCATGTTGCTGCTGATCTGTTTCAATGTTGCTGCTGATCTGTTTCATGTTGTGGTGTTCATGCATGCTCATCTGCTCACACAGACTCATGCTCATGTTCGTGTTGCTGTTCGACATAATGTTTTTATGCTATTTGTGCTTAGTGTATATTTAGTTGATGTTTTTCTTAGTTCATATATTAGATCTTATTATTGTTTTTCTTATACATTTTATTGTTGGATTTAACTGGGACCCTGTGTACATAATTTCGCTCCACCACATGTGGTGCGAAAGACAATAAAGAATCTCTGACTCTTTACTTTTTTTTCTTTTGGACCATGTAAATATTGTATTTACTTTTTCACTTTTTGGTACTTTTTTTGATACCCTTATTGGATGCTTTAGTAGTAAACCAGCCACTAGTGAGCACAAGCCAGTGTATCTCTTGTGCTGGTCCCAAGCCCAGGTAAATACCATACCATACCATACCACTTTATGTATAAAGCACTTAAAACAGCAACAAGGCCAACCAAAGTGCTGTACAGACAAAACAACAGGTAACACACAGAGCAAAATACAAAATGAGGTAAATCAGAATATAGACAAAAAATGATGCAGATAATGACGACAAACCAGTGTAGAGCATACAGGATCAAAACACAGATCATCTTGTGTTGAAAGCTATTGAATAGTAGTGAGTTTTTAAACGGGACTTGAAAACCGAGAGGGAGGGGGCCTGTCTGACAAGCAGAGGTAACTCGTTCCAGAGTCTTGGTCCTGCTACAGAGAAGGCCCTGTCACCTCTGCGCTTAAGACGAGTTCCTGGAACTGTGAGGAGTAACTGGTCCACTGACCTAAGGGAGCATGGTGGGACATACGGTTGTAGCAAATCAGAGAGATGGGG
>NC_056498.1:89613645-89635400 GCF_014905685.2 Nematolebias whitei
GGGGGGGGGGGGGGGGGGGGGGCGCGACACTGTTCAGTGATTTGTAGACATACATGAGTATTTTGAACTGGATTCGAAAGTGAACCAGTAACCAGTGCAGTGAGGCCAAAACTGGTGTAATGTGCTCTCTTTTGCCTGTACTGGTTAAAAATCGGGCTGCTGCATTCTGGACCAGTTGTAGCCGTGCAATGGAGGTCTGACTGATACCAAACAGGAGCGAATTGCAGTAATCAAGCCTAGATGTAATGAATGCATGTATTACTGTCTCCAGGTTCTTTTTGGACAATATGGGCTTCAGTTTAGACAGCCGCCTCAGTTGGAAGAAGCATGATTTAACAATCATGTTTACATGATTGTTAAGTTTCAGGGAAGGGTCCATTATCACGCCCAGATCAGTGACTCTTTGTTTTTCTGACAGGGTTAGAGCAGAAAGGTCGATGCAGTGGTTTGTGATTGTGTCGTTGGGAGGGAACAACATGACTTCAGACTTCTTTTCATTGAAACTTAAGAAATTTAAAGCCATCCAGTCCTTGATGTCAGCCAGGCAGTTGAGCAGCGGTTGAATAGAGCATGTACCATTGTGTCTTAGGGGGAAGTAAATTTGACAGTCATCGGCATAGAAGTGGAAGGGCATGTTGTGTTTCCGGAAAATAGCACCCAGCGGCAGCAGGTATAAAGAGAATAGGAGGGGACCCAGTATGGACCCCTGTGGAACCCCCCATTTAAGCTTTGCCTCTGCGGAACTAAAATCCTTGATGGAGACACAAAAGGATCTGTCAGTGAGGTAATATCTGAACCAATTGAGGGCTGATCCTGTGACACCCACCCACTGCTCCAACCTAGCAATGAGGATCTCATGGTTGATGGTGTCAAAGGCGGCTGGGAGGTCCAACAGGACAAGCAGCACAGAATCACCAGTATCTGTGAATCTGAAGATGTCATTAAAGACCTTCAGCAGGGCAGTTTCAGTGCTGTGGAGAGGTTTAAAGCCAGATTGGAAAAGCTCTAAGATGGTGAGATCCTCCAGGAAGCACTTCAACTGGGACTCGACTATTTTCTCCAGTACTTTAGAAACAAATGGGAGTTTGGAGACAGGCCAGAAATTGGAAATGAGTGAGGGGTCAAGGTTTGTTTTTTTCAGGAGAGGCTGGATGGAAGCATGTTTAATGGTTTTTGGCACCACGCCAGTGGATAAACTACTGTTTACTATGGCAAGAATGGACGGACCTAGAGTAGGAAAAACCTCCTTTAGTAGTAGAGGGGGGACCACATCAACGGGGGAACCAGAAGGTTTCAAGCTGCACATGACCTGCTCTAGAGAAGATAGAGTGATGGGTTCAAAATGGTCAAAAGGAGCTACAGATTGAGGTGGGATGGATGGGTCATGAGTTGGAGGGGAAATGAGAGCCCTGGTGGTTGCAATTTCTTCCACAAAGAAATGTAGGATGTAAATGGTGAGGGTTGTGTCAGGAATGGCATCCGATGTAAAACACTTTGCCAAAACAATAATGCGAGTTCATCAAAGTGAAACCATTCCGGATCGGTCGAGGCCTGGGTTAACAACGACCGCCACTGGTGCTGTTGACAAACAGGGTGCCGGCAGAATTTGTGCTACTGTTAGTCGAAGACCACGAGGAGGGAAACGTGTCAGGAGACAGAGGGAGAAGAGGAAAGTCAAGAATGTAGGACTGAGGTTTGCAACTCTAACTGTGGGGACACTGACAGGCAAAGGTAGAGAGCTGGCTGACGATGCAGAGAAGGAAGGCAGATGTTTTATGTGTCCAAGAGACCAAGTGGAAGGGCAGCAAGGCTTGCAGCATTGGAGCAGGGTTCAAACTGTTTTACTATGGTGTGGAGAGAAAGATGTAATGGGGTAGGGGTGGTCCTAAAGGAGGAGTTGGCAAAGAATGTAGTAGAGGTGAAGAGTGTCAGATAGGGTGATGTGCCTGAAGGTAGAAGTAGAAGGTCTGATGCTAAACATTGTTAGTGGTTATGCTCCACAGGTTGGATGTGATGAGGAGGAGAAAGATACATTTTGGAAAGATCTGGATGAAGTGATAGAGAGTATTCCCAGAGAGGAGATAGTAGTGATCGGAGCAGACCTGAATGGACATGTTCGTGAAGGAAACAGAGGGGATGAGGAAGTGATGGGTAGGTTTGGTGTCAAGGAAAGAAACCAGGAAGGACAGATGGTGGTGGATTTTGCCAAGAGAATGGAAATGGCTATAGTCAATACCTATTTCCAAAAGAGGGAGGAACATAAAGTGACCTATAAGAGTGGAGGAAGGAGTACACAGGTCGACTACATTCTGTGTAGAAGAGGACACCTGAGGGAGATTGGAGACTGTAAGGTTGTGGCAGGGGAGAGCGTGGCCAGACAGCATCGGATGGTTGTGTGTAGAATGACTGTTGTTGTGAAGAAGAGACAAAGAGTAAAATCAAAGAAGAAGACCAAAAGGTGGAAGATGAAGAAGGAAGAATGTTGTGAGAAATTCAGAGAGGAGCTGTTAAAGGCTCTGGGTAGTAAGAAAGAGCTTCCAAATGACTTAGCTACTACAGCAACAGTAATTAGAGAGTCAGGTAGGAAGGTACTTGGTATGTCATCTGGACAGAAAATGGATGATAAGGAAACCTGGTGGTGGAATAGTGATGTGCAGGATGCCGTTCAAAGAAAGAGATTAGCCAATAAGAAATATGACAGTGAGAGGACTGAAGAGAGGAGACAGGAATATAAGGAGATGGGACGTAGAGCAAAGAGGGAAGTAGCTAAGGCAAAGCAGAGGGCATATGATGAGTTGTATGGGAGACTGGACACTAAAGAGGGTGAGAAGGACTTGTACCGATTGGCAAGACAGAGGGATCAGGCTGGAAAGGATTTGCAGCAGGTTAGGCTTATTAAAGATAGGAATGGTAATGTTCTAACAAGTGAGGAGAGTGTGACAGGAATATGGAAGGAGTACTTTGAAGAGTGTAGTGAACTAAGCCTCAGGTCAAAATCTGGCCCTGAGGGCCTTCCTGGGACAAGAACTGTTATTTCATTGATTTGAGTCCAGAAATACAAATTACGCTCATCCAGAGACTTTCTAAGTGTGTCCTGCTCTGATCAATTGAAAGAATACTCTCTTTTTTATTATCATTACTATTTTACAATATCTTGATAATCAAAAGTGTGTTTAGTTCAAACCATTTTAAATGTAGAAGTGAACTACTCATTTTAAATCAACTGTGAAACAGTATAAATGATTTTTAATCCTCATTCAAAGTAGAAATCAAGTTAATGTTTGTTACAAGAGTAATTATGCATTTTTTGATCTTCTGTCTGAAATGAGCAAGTTGTGATATCGGTCAAAAGTGAAGGAACGGTCAAAAACATGTTTATTGGAACGAAATGTCATGTTTAACTTTTTCAGATAGATAGAAGAGGACTGGCTCCAAAATGTCTCTGTTCTTCAAAACATCTTTCTGTCTGTTCTTAAAACAATCTACTCTGTCTCCTTGACTTTTAATGACCCTCTTACGTCACTAAGACCACACCCCTGTTGGTTTTTTCAACCAATCAGGAAGTTCTCAGAGGAACCGGAAGTGACCTCTTTAAAAGGGTCAACACTTCCTAGTTCCAGCAGAACAACGGGAACTAAGCTGAACAACGTTCCAGAGAGAACCAGAGTTCCAGAGAAGTTTCTAATGGAATGACCAGAGTCCGTCGATGCCACGACGTCTCGCTGTGGCTACTCGACGAACACTCTGAACATTGAAGAAGTCTGTTCTGTGATGATCTCACGACTCCTGAGGTCTTTGCTATCCTTACGGAGATGCTGAAAGGTGGCTTGAAGTGGAACTTTACGCCGGAACTGAAATATCTTCAGAAAGGTAAAAAGTCGATCTTCAACTGCGAAGTGTACCGTGGGTTAAGCTGGGTCCAAAGGAGCGTGTTGTTCTGGTTATAACAGACACATTCCCTCACCCATCTCTCTCCATTTAAACTTCATTTTCCCATCTTTAAAACTCTTCTATCTGCCAGTAATCATCCAGATATTTTCAGAAATGTCTGTTGGTTTTAAAAGCTGCAAGTGGAAACCATGGCCGTATGGTTTTCTCATTGTAAAGCTCATTAATTAAGCTGTCTTATTGAAATCAATCTGCCAATTAATGTAAATGTGTGATGTTGTTTTAAATTGTTTTAATAAACGACCCACTGTTGTTGGTGAGTCAGAAATTAAAACACGTTTCCGTCCACATTTAATCATTCAATGCACGATAGTACTCAGTCCAGAAAAATGAAAGAATCCGTTTAAATTATGAATAATATCTGACAGGTATATGTTCATTACAGAGCTAATGAATGAAGAGAATGAAAGAGAAAGAAGAGTAGAAGTCATAAAAACTGTGGACCAGGAAGTGGGAAAGATTAGTGAGGGTGAAGTCCAGAAAGCTCTGAAAAGAATGAAGAAGGGGAAGGCAGTAGGACCTGATGACATACCAATGGAGGTTTGGAAATGTCTTGGAGAGATGGCAGTGAGGGTTTTGACTCAAATATTCAATGGCATATTTCAGGGTGAGAAAATGCCTGAGGAATGGAGAAGAAGTGTGCTGGTGCCTATTTTTAAGAACAAGGTTTATGTACAGAGTTGTAGCAACTACAGGGTAATTAAGTTAATGAGCCACACGATGAAGATCTGGGAGAGAGTTGTGGAAGCAAGACTTAGACGAGAGGTGACTATCTGTGAGCAGCAGTATGGGTTCATGCCAAGAAAGAGCACCGCAGATGCCATCTTTGCTTTGATGATGCTGAAGGAGAAGTACAGAGAGGGTCAGAAAGAACTCCATTGTGTCTTTGTGGATTTAGAAAAAACATATGACAGAGTGCCAAGGGAGGATGTGTGATATTGCATGAGGAAATCTGGAGCAGCAGAAAAGTATGTTAGACTGGTACAGGACATGTATAAGGACAGCAGGACAGTGGTGAGATGTGCTGTAGGAGTGACAGATAGCTTCAAAGTGGAGGTGGTATTGCATCAAGGATCAAGAATCAGAGGTACAGCACAGGTTGAACAACTGGGAGATAAAGTTAGGGAGGCCAGACTGAGATGGTTTGGACATGTCAAGAGGAGGGGCCGTGGGTATATTGGTAGAAGGATGTTAGAAATGCAGCTGCCAGGAAAAAGACAAAGAGGAAGGCCAAAGAGGAGATATATGGATGCAGTTAGAGAGGACATGAAGGTAGTTGGAGTGAGGACAGTGAGGTGGAGGAGGATGACTCGCTGTGACGTCCCCTGAAGAGGGAAAAGCCGAAAGAAGAAGAAGAAGAAAGAAGATTGGATGCTTTAGTATTTCTTGTTTGTTTGTTCTTTGTTTTAGCGAGTCACATCGGTTCTTCTCACACTGAATATTTTATTGTACTGTTAACCTTGTTTTAACCTGCATATGACAATTAAACATAACTTGAAATTAAACTAAGAATTAACCTTTAATTTAACCATTGAGTATACAATGTAAATATGACAGAAATTGGAGGATTTACCTGCAGTTACTTTTGTAAAGATGAACATGTGGTGACTACTTTCTGTTCATAACTTTTTTGATCAGCTGATTTGGGGTCAGTCGCCAGCTTTTTACATTTTTTCCAAACTCCTTTTAGTTTTTGAAAAGGAATAAACTGTATTACACCCTCTAAATGCTCAGGGTAACACATGTCTGGATTACATGGTCTCCACTGACAAGTTTAACAAGTTTTTTTGAACGATTTTTCACAAAATCTCTCTGACCGCCATGCATACAAAGAAACCTCTGATGGGCTGCAGGTTGCCTATGCAGCTCTGCAGGTAAGGGTTGTTTACCTTCGGGACAAATTGATGTTGCGGGTTGGTCATTTGCTGACACAACTACTGGATTGATTTACAGGTCAGGTTGCAGATCCGACTCGTGAAAAAAAAAGGAAGGAGAGCTGCCATCAGCCCTGAGGCAGCCCAGGAGCAGTGGCAGTGGTGTTCTGTGTTTATATGTTGTTAATAAAATGTTCTAAAAAATAAAAAAACAGGCTGCACTGACCCTGCAACCCACACATCAGACCAGCCCACTGGGAAATATCTAGACCCTCCCGATTAGCCACACCGAGCATATTTGAAGTCCTACACCTTTGTGACCTCTGCTCCTTGTAGCCTCACTGTTCAACTGGCCTCCCTCTCATTCACACATGTACTCTGTCTTAGCTGACTTTCATTCTTTTTCTTTCAAGTGCATACCTCTACTTCTCCAAGTTCTCTTCCACCTGTTCCCCATTCTCACTACAGATCACAATGGCATCTGCAAACATCATAGTCCACAGAGATTCGTGCCTGACCTCATCTGTTAGTCAGTCCATAATCTGAGCAAACAATAAGGGGCTCAGATCTGATCCTTGATATAATTCCACCTCGACCTTGAAGCTATCAGTCACTCCTACAAGCACATCTCACCACTGTCCTGCTGTCCTCATATATGTCCTGTACCAGTCTAACATACTTCTCTGCCACTCCAGATTTCCTCATGTGATACCACACCTCCTCCCTCAACGCCTTGTCATACGCTTTTTCTAAATCCACAGACACAATGGAGTTCTTTCTGACCTTCTCTGTACTTCTCCATCAGCATCCTCAAAGCAAAGATGGCATCTGCAGTGCTCTTTCTTGGCATGAAACCATACTCTGTTCACAGTCACCTCTCATCTAAGTCTTGCTTCCCCAACTCACCCCCAGATCTTCATTATGTGACTCATCAATTTAATTCCACTGTAGTTGCTACAACTCTGTGCATCACCCTTGTTCTTAAAATTTGACACCCGCACACTTCTTCTCTATTCCTCAGGCATTTTCTCACCCTCAAATATGCCATTGAATATTTGAGTCCAAAACCTCACTGCCGTCTCTCCAAGACATTTCCAAACCTCCACTAATATGTTATCAGGTTCAACCAGCTTCCCCTTCTTCATTCTTTTCAGAGCTTTCCGGACTTCACCCTCACTAATCTCTCCCACTTTCTGCTCCACAGTTTCTATGACCTCTACTTTTCTTTCTCTTTCATTATCTTCATTCATTAGCTCCTCAAAGTACTCCTTCTATCTTCCCATCACACTTTCCTCACTTGTTAGAACATTACCATTCCTATCTTTAACAAGTATAACCTGCTGCACATCCTTTCCAGCCTGATCCCTCTTTCTCGCCAATTGGTACAAGTCCTTCTCACCCTCTTTAGTATCCAGCCTCCCATACAACTCATCATACGCCTTCTGCTTTGTCTTAATTACTTCCCTCTTTGTTCTACATCACATCTCCCTATATTCCTGTCTCCTCTCTTCAGTCCTCTCACTGTCATATTTCTTCTTGGCTAACCTCTTTCTTTGAATAGCTTCCTATATGTCACTATTCCAACACCAGGTTTCCTTATCCATTCTCTGTCCAGATGACACACAATGTACCTTCCTACCCCCGTCTCATTAATGTTGTTGTAGTAGCCCAGTCATTTGTTCTAAACTCTTAATCCTAGTCATTTTAACAACATACTTATATGTAGCTGCTAAATTTTTATCACCAGCTGGCAGAACACCAGCAGCTCAGTTATGCTCCAACTTTGTTCCGTTTTAACAAACCTACCCTACTGGTTCTGGGCAGCTCTCTGGCTCGTGGTATTGGCGGTGGGCTCCAGAGAAAAGCCGTATCTATGGCAGCACGTCCCTGCTCGAATGTCCTCATGGGCCAGCTACCAGCTCTCAGATTCACCGATGGGTCTGGAGGTCCGGTTCTGCTTGTAGGAGTATACTTATGCCCCTTTTCCATTAGTACCGGTACGGGCCGACTCGACCCTACTTGGCCCGGTTCTGAGGCTTTTCCATTAGTACCAGTACTTAGCACCTGTTACTATTTTCAGTACCCTTGGCTCTGTGGTTCTAACCGGTACGAAGAGGTACAAAAACGTGACGTCAGTACACTGTCGGTCACTGATTGGTCGGGGGCGGAGTCGGGGCTGGAGTCACTGGATCCTTCAGAAACGTTTCAAAACAATAATACGCCATTTGCAATTTCTCGGACTGGAGCCGCGGCTGGACTTATTTTAAAGATTTTAAAAACAATACTGACAACATCTTGGTCTAATGTTGATGTGCTGGCATTTTTTGTGCTTGGTGGCCGACAACATAATTCAGAGCAAGCTGGATGGAGCTCTGCTGGTGTACCCGATCCTCCCTCCGGAGCCTCGGAGCGCCAGGCCGGGCAGGGCGTCATCTCCCCGGCTCCAAGTTCAGCTGGTCACCGCGGAAGATCCTTCGATGTGCCGAATGGGAGGCTCGGGTTCCGGACACCAGCCTTGTGTGCTCAGAGCTCCGCAGGTCACTGCGAATCTGGAGATGGGGACTCGCAGATGGACGTTGTGAGACCCCAGCCGCGCGTAATCATGAAGGCTGAATCCCGCCCGGCAGTCAGGCGGACTGGACAGTCTGGGACGGACGCTGGAAGCGATTTTTAAATAAAATAATATTTTGTTTTTATACAAAAAATGTTTTTAAAAAATGCTGAAGCGATTTAAAAATGATTATTATTTTTTTACACGTAAAATGTTTTTTTTAAATCGCTTCCACCGTTCGTCGCAGCCCCGTCTCTGTCCACCTGTCTGCGCGAGTCGGACCTTCATGATTACGCATGGCTGGAGTCTTGGAACAGCCTCTGTGAGTCACCAGCTGAACTGGAGCTGGGAGGATGAGCCTCCCAGCCTCCTCCTCTCCGGAGGAGAGGGTCGTGTGACTGCGGGCAGTGTCGTGCGAGACCAGCAGAGCATTGAAGATTGTCTGCTTTCCGATAGGCAAAGGTAACCACTGGAAGTAGCGATAAGCACCTTTGCTCGCAGCCTCTCCTCCAAGGGGTCCGGAAGCTTACTTCAGCGCCGTGGTATTACCTGTAGCTGTCTAAAGTAGCCTCATTAAGGCTGCGGCGAGGTGATTCATCCAGAATATTAACGACCTTTAATCCGTGAGTCACACCCTAATCTCACTCTGTTACCTCGAACCTCCAAGCAGCAGGGAATGGATCTTCTGGTCCAGAGAAACTCGCGTTGTGGCCGCTCACCTCTCACTTTAGCGTTGCAATTGTTAACTGTTCTGGTAATTTTTAGGGCCCTGGAAATGGGCACAAGGGTGTTTGTTACTCTGTAGCTAATAAACCTGTCAAAACCTCCTTTATTGATGTTTTTTAAGTGAACCAAGCATTGCCATGTATTTAGTTGATAAGAATGAAATAATAGTCCAGATTTGTACGTTTTGCTTTGCTTTTAATCAATAATTTGCGCAGGGGTACAGCAACAGGCACAATTTTATAATGATTAAATTTTCATGAGTACATAGGATACACTTTCTTCCCTAAACAAGGCGGTGACTACTATCTGTGGAACTCTAAACCTCAAGAGCTCTTGAGGGTTTACAGATACTGCCTTCACATAGACCTTTCACAACTCAAGCCAAAAGATGTTCTCCCTCAACTCCCTCATGAACCAGAAACACCTTCGAGCAAATCCCACCAGTAACCAATTCAGTACTCCCAAATTTATTCTGTATGCTGTTCTTCCAATTAGATGAAACAATTTAATTAGAGCAGAGTAAGAATGAGGTCGTCCGCTTACCATGATTTTGAAATGACCCTTAGTGAGTCACTATGGGGGTAAGGGCAAATTTCCAGTTCTCTAGGAGAGAGATACTGGCCGATCCTCAAAAGGCAAGTGCAACTATTCCAAATTAGAAGATCAGAGTTTTTGGACGGGCCCAGGTCAAGCGATTAATAGAAGTAGGAAGCTCATCCAGTTCAAGTATCGATGAACGAAAGCTTAAATCCAATCCCATGTCAGTGAAGAAAAGAATTAACTTCCAACATCGTCTCAAATCTGGTAAAATCCAAACTCCTTTTTGGGCTCCTTCTGATCCAATCAAGCTGCCTTTTTGCCTGTAATTCCCTCTGCTCAGTCCTCCAGTTCAGCTCCGACTTTGCATTGACCAAGTTCAATCCGGTCAGTCTGTATTTAAAGACTTCTTTTTCTCTCCTCCTCTTAAGGAGGGGTTTTGGAAAATTACATCATTTCTTTTCCAGTAACTTCTCTGCTGTTTTGCACCTCAACCGGTTTAGACCAGTTTTCTGGTACTTTCCAGAACTTGTTTTGCTCAAAGATGCGTCATCATGAGATGAGCTTGTGTTTGAACTCTATGACTTCTTGTTCTCCTCTATTGCTCGAGGCAAGCCCAGACTTGTCCTTTGGTGGGCATGTTCAGACATGTTTCTCTGTTACATGAGGCCTCTTTTACTTTACCATTTCATAAGTAAAAGTAATCACACAATCATACAAAAGATTATACAATTTCTTAAAGATTAATACTTCCATTAATTGATTATTTGTTGATTATTAGTAAAACAGTAAAACAGCTTTTTGGTTACATATTATCAAAACAGTAAAACACTTTTGGTTACACATCATCATTTTAGCTGGATGTAAAGCTGGGGTTCAGTCCTTCTGTACTCAGCTGCTGAGGAGAACTTCGATCAGGCTTCACCTTTTATTAAAGCTGGTCGTCTGTTATGCATCATCACTACAGACACCTGGTTTATTGACACCCCCTTCTTGAAGTCGGATCTTTCTCCTCTTCGGCACCAGGTTCGCTGTAACCTAGCCTTCCTGTTCTCCCTCCCAGGAGTCAACCACCGTCATGTTGTCCAGGTCTGCGTTCAAAGTGGATTGCTCCGCCTGATCTTCATCCGGCGCCGCTCGCTTCCTGGGTACCCTGACCTCCTGGGCCGGGACAGCGGATTGACTTGCTGGGTCGATCTCCGTTAGGTCAGCCGATCTAGAAGACTGAAGGGTCTGCGGGATCTCAACAAGGGGTGAACCTACAGGAGTAATGTTTTCTATTATGACCTGCCTCCTAATTTGTGGGGTTGTGGCAACTAAAATGGGCATCTGACGAAGCTGTTTCAGCCGCATAGGGGCAACCTGTAACCCTTCAGATTCAGCAGTTTCTGAATGGGTCAAGCCTTCCGGTGTTAAGTTGGTTCCTGGGGCTGACTGGCTATCTCGGTTTGAGTTATAGGGACACTAATACTGTCTCGTCTACCTTCTTCCCTAGCCACCAGGGGCACGGAGACTACGGGAGGGCTATTTGTTAACCCTGGCGTTAAAATGACCATGATAGTTTGGGGCATAAGCCCTTGGGGCTCTTGTGTGACCCTAAACGAGGGGCCGTGAACCAAGGGCAACCCTGTGGCCAAATGGTAGGCTACATGTCTGGTAGTTCTATTCGTGTTTTCCCAGAGTTTCACAATTACTGGGTAATATGTGGCTCCTAGAGGGATAGCTGTACTAGGCATATAAGGTTCAGAGCCCTCAGCTGAGGTCCAGATGATCTTGCAGGTGCTCTCTATCTCCCAGCACTTGTCTGCAGACACCCGAGGGAGGCTGGCGGGCTCATCAGAGACCAAAATACCATGTACCCCAGTCGCGATTATAACTTTAGAGTGGCAGGCCTGGCACCACCAGGTTGGACCTACGGCCCATAAAAATCGGGTATCATCCAACCCCAAAAGGCAATAACAGCAGACCGTTTGAGGTCCTGTTGCTGTTAAATTTTTGGGGCGCTGAACCTGCATTTTGACTGTTGGAGCCTTTCCTTTATTTATTTCTTAGAGTGAGGTTTTCTTAAACCGATAAAGGGTGGTTCTGCCCTGTCGTCTGGCTATCCCACAATAGGTGCGGGTAATGAATTTCTCCCACTCTTCCAATTGGTTTAATTCTTGGGTTGTGATCACTGTTTTCCAATCACAGTACCCAGGTAACAGTAATCCTGAGGTATTTGAGATGCCGTATTCCCTATATGTAACGCTAATGTATTTATCCTGCCCTGCAGTTTCTATTTTTTGGATTTTGCATACGTCACCACAAAGGGTTACTCTAATCCTCTGGATCTGCTGGTGGTCGTACACTTTCTCTTCACAGTGGCAGAGGATGATTTCTCCGGTTTTTGTCGTTACTACGAGTTTTTCTGGAGCTGTGAAAGCGAACGCCCAGTTGCTGTAGACTGTTGCTGTGGTCAGGATGTAGAACAGCATCTGCATTCTGCTCCTTATGCTTTCTAAAAAGAGAGTACATGTAATATAACATGGCAAAAATAATAACAATGAAATCAAGGTCTGCGTTTACTCTCGGTCCTCATCGTGTCTCTGAAACACTCAACTTCGTATTGCTGGGCCTATACAGGCCGTCAGCTATCCATTGAGCATTTACCAGACCGATGATACCTCGAGTTTACAGAATTCAAAAATAAAATCAATCATAAAAAGAGAGAAAAATAATATTTAAACACTAAATCAATCTTTCAAAGTTTAATAAAAGTTAGCAAAAGCGGGGAGGGGTAAAGCTGTTGTTGGTTATTTGATTACTTCTGTTATTATCTCGTTAGATTGGCTTGTCTCATCATCCTCCCGAGATTCTGCGGCCTTCGCTCCCCTCCGGTGCATGGGGAGCTGGATCAGGTCTCGGCTTAAAGATAGCGGCATAGGTCATCATCCACACCACTATAGGCATTGTGGTGCAGAGGCTGGCCCAATAGGCTATTGCATAAATTCCCCAGACCAGACTCCATCCAATTAAGATGGCCAACTTTTTGGTCCATTTACGTCTGTTTTGTGGTTGCAAGGATACTATCTGGTACAGCATATTTGCCAACACCGTTACGGCCACTGTCCCTTCGACTATGGTTGCTACAATTCTCCCGGTGGTACCTCCACAGCTTGTGACTGGTATTGGTACCGGAGTAAGCGCTGCCGCACACTCAAGGCTAATCACTATGGAATCTTCTATTAGCCATGCTGAAATTATAATCTTCTGCAGGTAGGTGAGTTTGATTCTTCCTAACAGATAGGTAACAAAGAAATGAGGCGATATCTCAGGTCGTCTGAGTATCACATGGGATACTATCACTCTAGCGTACGTCTGAACCGCTACTGGAAATCTTATCAACCTTTCCTTACTCCAGTCCCCTGTGTGGCAGTAGCACATCCATGCAACCATTGTTAAAAAGTATTCTATATTGCTCCCATTAAAATAGGCTGGACATTCTGACAAAATGGTAAGATTGGGGGTTATCGTAGTATCTGTCTCCCAATCTATAATACTCACATCGGTGGTTGGAGTATAAGACACGCAGTCGTCTTGATTGTCCATAGAGATTTTTGAATTGCTTCTGTCCTGATCCTTGCTCTTTACTGCTCCCGGGGTAAAAGTGAAGCCGCTTCCCTGTTTATCTAATTTAAGGCTGAGCCGCACCCTACTCTGGTGGGGGTGGCCTATAGCTCCTCCTCCATGGGCGGCATCCAGCTCTGAGGCACTCTCGTAAGAATACTTTACCTAATAAGGCAACAGCTATCATCCCGACTACGCCTAACAAATAAGGCCATATTTTGAGGAAGATACCAACTATCCATCCTTCTACCGTTTCTCCACCCTCTTTGATTACTTCACCTACGCCTTTCACCACCTCTGTGACCTTTCGGCCAACGGTGTAACTAACGGTTTCATACCATGCGCAAGTGTGTTCATCTTCCTGTGTGCCACATTTCTTCCAGTTTTCCTCTGGATACTGGCATGTGAGATTCGAGTAGATTTTATTCGGGCCTACCCACTCATAGCCATCTATCTCATCGCCTAAGCACAGGCTGCGTCTCACTGCGTGGCCTTCTACTAAAGCTATCATTGAATCTGAGACAAAGGGAACTATTACTCCTTGAACATGTTTCCTGGCGTGAAGCTGATATCCTAATATCTTATCTACGCAGGTACCCTAAGGTACTGATCTTCTCCACTTGCCGCTATATTTTTTCCACACTACCTTTGCTGCGTGCAAGGTGTATTCATACCCATAATAACTCTTACAGTAGCTTTCCCATCCTGGTATCGTACCACAAGGCCTTCGAGCTAATGTAATGACACATCGTGTTTTTGCCTTATCACAAGTCATGTGCCATGGTCTGGGACTAACATACCTATCCGGTCTATACAGGGCACTGGCCCATATGTCTTGCTCTTTAGAATAGACCGTGGCCAAATACTGATACTTAATCCAGTAGTTATTTGAAAGTTGCAAACATGGGGCTACCCATTCTCTAATTTCTTCTTCCTGAAACCCCCACCATGTTCTAGAGTCATCTCGTTGATGATATTCATGCCATGCTTGGAGCAAGATTTTAACCGTTTGTTGTCTAGGTAATTCTGTGCAGTCATATCGCCATGTGGACATAACGGCGACCTCTGTCTCCCATAATCTACATCTAGGCGATGCTCCACTACTCTGCCACACCGAGTTGTTAAGACTAAGAAAAATTCGCTCGGCTACACATTTGTCTATTTTGTCAAAATCGCCCTTAGGTGCATTGAGAAGCTCATCTGGTTTTGGTAGTTTCTGTATATACATGTCTGTATAATATGGTCCCATGAGGCCCTCATGAGTCCTGGCATACCCCTCCACGAAGTCACCTTCGAAGTGAGTCAGCCCAGACGCAATCCAGACCCATGGTAATGTCGCATTCAACCAGTTCTCATGCCAGGCATTATGTGGGTGGAATATGGCTGCCCAACTCCAGTAATAATAACGCTGATTCTGTACTGGAGTTATGGGTAGATAATTTTGAGTTTGGCATTCAGAATATCGGTCCCAACAACAATATGGTAGCTTATTCATTTTCTCTATACATTGCTCTTTCAGGTCAGGTCTGGCAATCATTTTTATCCCATTTATCTCTGTTGTTTGGTACTGATATACCTGCTTCGTTTTGACCTTAACCGTGGCATGGGGAGGCGGTGTAGGGCGCCTGTTAGATCCCCAGTCTGTAGCATTTTTTTTTAGCGTTCTTTCATATCGTATTGTGTGGATTACCTTATTATTGGTCGAATTCAGGTTTTTACCTGTGTGATTCCTTCGAATGAGAGGGGGGATCCGGTCACAATCTAAGTGGATGTCGCCCCAGAACTCCCGACGAGGGAGAATCGCCTGGCAGCTGTCGTTTTTAGGTGGGGCCGGAAGAATTACTTCACGGTCCCAGTAGCCTTGATGCTTTAATCCAATCAACGGTCGACATATCCAATCGCAGTGCCATTCGGGGGGTCCGTCCTGGGGCTGTATCCAATTACATCTTGTTGATCGTTTGATCTGATCTTTCAAAATTGCTATTCCGATGACTCTTTTCTCTGGTAGTATTATTAGATTTGTGACGACCCAATTGGGTCCGTCAGATTCTGGTTCGGTGGAATGGTCTGCTACTGTTAGGTTTCCGGCCATTAAAGCCGCACTCCATCCTGCCGTGACTTTCAGTCTGTTCATCCAGGCCTGATGACCCTCTTTCTTTACTTTATTCCAAGCTGCTATTTGGTTCTGGGTGTTCTTTGCCGGGTTCCATGGCAAGGAAATATTCTGTGTAGCGATATCCCAACAGTTCATGTCTGCATATTTTGATTTTCCATGGGCGACAGCCACATGTGTCAGGCTCCAGGGTCTGACTCCGGCTTGGTATAAGATAACCAACAACATTGCTAAGCCTATTAACACTACGAGTCCCCGCAGCAGGGTTCGCAGGCAAGTCGCTTTATCCAAAATCGTAATCCTTTGACGGTCCATAGGTCGGTTTGGGGTCGCTTCATCATCGCTTTCATCGCTACTTGGATTATCACCGTTGGAGTTTCTGTTTCTCATGTGAATCATTTCGAGAGGGGTCCTTGCTCCTTCGTCCTCGATGTCTTGACTTTGAGTGTCTGCGGGCTGTCGATACTCGTCCTTTAAGTAGTTCTTGGTATATAGGAGAAGGGTGTGGCAGCCCTGGTTGTAGTCCTTTCCACACCCATTTCCATTGTCTTACCTGCCAACATTTGATTTTGCGTTTGGGTAGATATGGAGTCATGACTGGGCCATGTTCCATGTCCATAGGGGAGTCCGGCCTGTACACATTCGCTAATGTTTCTATTTGCATTATTAAGAGGCTTTCTTGATATAGGACTCGTACTGCATAACCACCTTCTGTCCAAGGCCAGAGTATGCGATCCGACTCAAGCATTCGCTGTCTTTCAATTCTTATAGGCAGGTGTTGATTTTCAATTACGTACCGATTTGGGTTTTCCATTCTTCTGGTTATGGCTTCCACCATTTGTGGGCTTGTGCTCCAGATTATTATGCCTCCTATCGACACTTCGAAAAAGCGGCTTTGATATGGTTCGTGGTAATTAGGTCCCCATCTGAACTTCATTTCTTTTCCCCATAGGGTTAGGTATACCACGTTGAATATCCATGGGGATGTTGGTGGACAAGGCTGGGGATATGACCCTACGGTTATTCTGGGGAGATGTATTTCCTCTGAATGCTGTTCCTTTTGGGAGTCCTCTAGGGGGGCCCTTCTTTTGTACTGGAGGTTTGAGTAGAAATAGCTTGTTGAGTGGTTATCATAATTGGGGAGGTTGAACTTTGGTTCGTCGAGCCATACTATGCCATTTGTAGTTTTTAAGGCTGGTATCTTCGAGCCAGTTTGTTTGCACTTAATCAGTACGTTGGCTACTCCAGCGCTAAGGCGTTTTGAGTCTATAATATCTTCCTCACGTACGGGGCCCCTGGTGAAGGTGCGATTAGACATGCTCGCTTAGGGTATCTTGTCTTCTGGTAGATCGGATGCGTGGGCTGCTCGGGTCCAGGTCCTCTGTGATCTCTATTCGTTACTCGCCCTTTATAAAGTTCTACACTGAGCGGTGAGGGGTGGTGTAGGTCTGGTCTTAATCCTCGCCACACCCACTTCCATTGCCTGACTGACCATTCAGAGGGTTCTCCTAGGGGTCCCTCCGTTGGCTCAAGCTGATCGCCAAGATAGCTAATCATTTCATCCCAATCACCATATCTCTCCATTGCTTCTCCCATTACTCGCTCCACCAGCTCCTCTCTTGCGGCCTTATGTTGGTCATAGGTTTCTCCCATTTCTGTCAGCGCTGTTGTCAGGCTGATCAGCGGGTGTCCTCTGTAAGATACTTTTATTCTGTTAGCCGCTTGTGTGGGGTGTGAACCCCACCTGTCAAGTGGAGTTTGGACTCGATCATACAACATTTTCAGGGGTAACTGGGTATTTTTCAATCACCACCCGTTCTGGTTCCGCTATTCTCTTGTTGATTTTTGTTCTCAGCGTTGGGCTCGTAGCCCAGATTATCAGTCCTCCCAGCGAGATCTCGCAGTATTCTGTTTGGTGAGGTTCTTCATAGTTTGGGCCCCACTTGAGTGTAACTGATTTATTCTTTATTTCCATTTGGACCATATTAAAGATCCATGGTGTTCCCATCGGACTAGGGTTATATGGGAATTTTAAGTTATCACTTAACAGGGTTAGGCCAGGGACTCTGTGGCTAGCTCTAGTGAGATCTGCTTCTCTAAATGTTTGCAGATGTGAATTATAATAATTTTTTGTTTTTGCCAGGAAGTTTGAAAAGTCCTTCTTTGGTCTGTCTAATTCCACCACTTGGCCTCTTACAAGCAGGGTCGGTTTATATATCTCAGTTCCGGGTGCTTGAAACAACATATTCTGCACTTCTTCTTCAGTTGTATGGCTACTCTGAGTATTAAAGGCATTTACTTTATATTTCCATGTTGGTAAGGCTGCTATTGCACTGGTTTTAACACGACATGTTTCAATAGGCCTGACTTGTTTTACGTGTCCTATTTTTTTCCAGATGTGGCTTGGGTTTTTTATTGTTTTTCTTAGAGGTTCTTTACCTTTTCTTTTCTTGCTCCCAGCGATGAGTCCAGCGACCCCTTGTTTATTTCCTACTTGCGCGCTTTCTTGTCCGCATGCTTCCATTTTCCTTGGAACGCTTTTTTGGCCCAACTTTTCAGTCCTTTCTTCTCAGGTCTGTTTGCTACTGGCTCCTCCGAGCAGTTTTTGTATTCCTTAATTGGGTGGGCTGTGGCTCCCACCAGGCACGTTCCTTCTTCCTGGATCGGGTGTACTGCAGCTCCCACCGAGTACACTCCCTGGTATGGTGCAATGACCATCTGCACGGAAACTTTAACCCTCTGGGTGGAGTCGGGCTTTGTGGGCGTTCCTGCCCTCTGTGCAGCAGTTCCGGGGATCTGAAGCACTCCTTTCCTCTCCCAAGCTTCAGGGGTTACTAAGAATTCGACTGTTTTCTGCATGGGTTTAGCTTCATGCCTGGCCCATCCATCCAGACTAGTAGTATAATAGTACAAGTTATTATGTCTGGTTCCGGTCTCTCGGGGGACGTCTGGCAGGGGCACCAGGGGGACTTCCTGGTTCATAATTACCTCCGTAATCAGCTGAGCCCATGTTGTTAATTCCCAGGGCCCTGTCCAGTCTCTCTGTCCAGCCTCGCCGGTTTCTTCGTCAGGTAACATACCTGCCTCTTCTTTTTTGCTCCCTGCGCTTGTTTGGTTTCGAAGTACTCTAAAAACTAAGGGAAACTGCTGAGTACCGAGGGGGGCGTTCCTTTTCTTACCCCTCGAAGAATCATAAGGCCAGGCTCGTTGTACGGCCTGCTCGAGCAATTCTCTGGGATTTAACTTTTTCCTGTGCTGCTGCTTCTCTTTTCTTTCATCTAGTTCTCCTAGTTCCGGATATAGTAGTGGGGCTGAAGGAGTTACTTTTAGAGAGCTGTAGACGAGTTCTTGGTCATACTGCTGTTCGGTCAGGGATCCTTCCGAGGTCCTAGTTTCATCTTCATCAAGTTGAGCTCTGAAAGATTTGAGGGGACTGTGATACCTCCTTACTTGCCAGCCCATTGCCCTCTCAGAGTGCAGCAGTTGGCCTTCCTCCATCTGTGTATCACAGGCTGAACAGTATTTTACTTCGGTGCCATCCCACTCGCATGCACAGTCTTGTGGGCCTTTGCCGCTTATATCCCATTGTGTGATGATAGTTGCTCGAGGTAATGTGGTAATCCTGCATTCTCCACAAATGAATGCGTCCATTACCTTTACAGGTTTTATCTGCAGCTGACGTGCGTCCATCTTGTTTGTTTTAGGCTTGATGGGCTTCTCCGTCCCTGGTCCTTCCCAGAGAAGGGGTAATCCACTTGGTTTCAGGCAGAGCGTACAATTGTTCTCCTGCAAGCTCCACCTGAAGGTTTCTCCTTCTTTTGACAGGTATCCTTTCTTTGCATATTCCAATGTGCTCAAGGCCCTACCCGTCCAAAGCCCTGAGACTGTTCTCCTTAGTATCACTCCCCCGCATATAGTGGCCAATCTAATATAGGGGAGCATGGTGCTTGGTTCTGTGGCCATACTCTGGTTTCTGGTTTCAACTAGCTAGGAACTGGCTTCAGTTGCTCTATTCCTTGGATCCCTTTCTTTTCTAGCTCAACTGTGTTTTTGTCTAACACTTTTCTCACTCTGTCTGTGGTGTTATATTTGGGCTTCACTGCAACTGCTGATGGGTGATCCTGTGCTCTGACCCACACCTTCTGTCCTACCCTGAATGGGGCCTCAGAGTCTGACTGTTCCTCTTTATCCTCAGAGCTCCGCTGTTTGCCTAATTTTTTGTTTCTTTTGTGAATTTTCTTTTTCCCCTTCCTCTTGACTGTAATCTGACTCAGGTTCTGGTTTTAAGTGTTTCTCTTTAGCCTTCTTTTTCCCATAAGTTTTTGGGGTTTCTCCTGAGGGGTTCTGTTTAGGATTCTCTTGTTTAATCGGCTGGTTTTTTAGTAGTTCTGTCTGCTCCTGTTTTCGCATTCCTCGTAACCCCCTTTCTACCCACCCAGTCTCATTGGTTTCGAGTCTCCCCATCCTTTCCACTATACTTTGGGCAAGCAGATCTAAGTTCTTGTCAACCTGTTTAAGATAGTCCTTACACCCTGTGCTCTCATTATTACTTTCTTCAGGTTCGTTTTCTCTTTTGATCATACTTGCGAATAATCTTAGTTGCTCTGCTCTGGCTTCCTCGTCCGTATCGGAATGATATTTGGGAGTTTCTCTGTACGCACTCAAGTTTGGAGTGGAGCTCACGAACGTGGGGGGGTGATGAGAGGCTGGAGGGTAAACTCCCTGCTTTAGCCTCGTGCCTCCTGGGTTTTCTCCTTCCCTTTTAATATTGAGGGGGGGTATATTCTTTAAAACCACGTCCTCTGGTTCGCTTTGGTCTTCTTCATTCTCCGATGCTTCGGGGGTTTGTGCAACGGAGCTGTGCTCACTTTCAGGATCCATCTGTGATTTTTTCTCTTTTCTATACTCCCTCATTCTTGCCAATTCTTCTTCACACTCTTTATATTTTGCTGTTGCCCTGCATAGAGGGTTTGTAATGTACCCATCTAATCCTGTCACTTTGGATATCATTTTTACTATGGGGTCATACTCGATTGAGGGGCTAATTACTGTCACTATTGTCGTCTCTTTTCGTGCCTCTATCTGTTGCACCCACCATTGTAACCATTTTTTTACTTCTTTTTTTGATTTTGCTTCGCCTGGGTCTCTTACCACCACTGTTTGGACTCCCTTCCGGGCTGTTGTACAGCAAAACTTTCCTTTTTCTCTTATAAATTTTTCCAGTCCTTCCTCCAGAACTTTTCCATCTAGCTGGGGATTACTTTCTCTTAGTATTCCCTTCACTGCTGGATTCCAGGTATGATACCCTTTTCCATATAGGATGACTTCCACCCTGGTTACTCCTACAGGTTTTCCTCCTGTACTTTGTACCATTATCTTTTGGCCATCTGTCTTTCCTTCTTCTGGCTTCTGTTCTTCTTGGCTCTCCTGAGCCGGCTCGGGTCTGTCTGGCTCTACACTCGTAGATGCCTCTCCTGAGGCCATCGTTATGTCTTTTCTTGTCGGGTCAAGTTTGTCGGTCCTCAAAGTCTCCAGACTTTATCCTAACGTTTTGGACTAGGACAGACTAGCTGCTTACCTACGATTCTGGATTATGGTCAGTAACCCTCGTAAGCCTTCTACCCCTCCTCACTAGCCTCTAGTGATCTATTGGGGGTACTAACTGGGGGGTCTCCCAGTTACTGACAGCTCCTTACTCTCTAAAGCTGCTCTATCGACGCCTATCAGTCCTATGTAGCGCGTCTTCACTTCTGGGACTGTTCCAGTCCCATCTGGGGTGCCATGTCTGCTTTCCGATAGGCAAAGGTAACCACTGGAAGTAGCGATAAGCACCTTTGCTCGCAGCCTCTCCTCCAAGGGGTCCGGAAGCTTACTTCAGCGCCGTGGTATTACCTGTAGCTGTCTAAAGTAGCCTCATTAAGGCTGCGGCGAGGTGATTCATCCAGAATATTAACAACCTTTAATCCGTGAGTCACACCCTAATCTCACTCTGTTACCTCGAACCTCCAAGCAGCAGGGAATGGATCTTCTGGTCCAGAGAAACTCGCGTTGTGGCCGCTCACCTCTCACTTTAGCGTTGCAATTGTTAACTGTTCTGGTAATTTTTAGGGCCCTGGAAATGGGCACAAGGGTGTTTGTTACTCTGTAGCTAATAAACCTGTCAAAACCTCCTTTATTGATGTTTTTTAAGTGAACCAAGCATTGCCATGTATTTAGTTGATAAGAATGAAATAATAGTCCAGATTTGTACGTTTTGCTTTGCTTTTAATCAATAATTTGCGCAGGGGTACAGCAACAGGCACAATTTTATAATGATTAAATTTTCATGAGTACATAGGATACACTTTCTTCCCTAAACAAGGCGGTGACTACTATCTGTGGAACTCTAAACCTCAAGAGC
>NC_056498.1:89635500-89642018 GCF_014905685.2 Nematolebias whitei
TATATATATATATATATATTTATATATATGTATATATATATATATATATATATATATATATGTATATGTGTGTGTATGTATATGTGTGGGTGTGTTTATTGTATATACATACACAATACACTCAGCATCCATGTCGGAGTGAATTCCCATGTACTGCTTATTTTTGGTAAGCTATTTTTATTTTCTTTTACTGGGATCCAGTATGTCTGTGGATGTGTGTGTGTTTGTTATTGTGGTCACTTCATCAGTGACCTGAGTTCAGCAGTCTGATAGCTTGTGGGATGAAACTGTTGCAGAACCTGGTGGTTCTGTTCATCAGACTGTGATACCTCCTGCCAGAGATCAACAGAGTAAACAGTTTGTCAACAGTAAACAGGTAATTAAAAATAAAGAAAGAAACTCTGTGACACAGACATAATGAGCTTTGATGAAGTGGGTTAAACCAGTATCTCACTGGGCTGTGACTGCTGGCAGCTATTTGGTGAGTGTGAACCAAAAGGGAGTTTTCAAAATGTCTTGTAATGTTTGAGTTTATTTTCTTTGTTTGTGAGTCACAGAGACTTTCAAACTTGTTGCTTAGATTCTGATTAAGTCGAGAAAATGTGTGCAATAATTTCATTTTTCTGAATAGTTGTACAGTTGTTGCTTTTGTCTCAGATTCTTCTGTTTAGTTTCCATAAATCCAGAGCACTAGAGTTGTATTAATTTGATTCTCTGCTATGGAGATGATCAAAATGCAACTCGCCTCACAAAAACATTTAGGAATTCCAGCCTCAAATGTCCAGGTCTCCACTTCACTGATAAATAGCAATTGTTGAAAAACTGGTCCCAGAGTGTACTCCAGTAGATGAAGTCATGTATGTGAGGGTGGCTGCAGTGATGGAGCGAGCCAAGACAGGTACAATGTGGGTGGAGGTGTTCAATGGTCAATCTTCGGCCACACTCATTTTTGGTCTCTTGGTCACAAACACTGAATTTTTTTAGACTATACTGTTCAGTTAATAACTTACATACTTTCTTGCAGTTATGGGTCATTAACTATTTTCTAATGTTCAGAGCCCAGTGAGATACTCTTTAACAATGTCGCCTCACTGCAAGAAGGTTGAAGATTTGAATTACAGCTGGAGCTTTTTGGTGTGGAGTTTGGATGTGCTCCTCACACATGTCTGCATTTTTTCTACTCTACTTATATCCACAAAACATGCATATTAAATAAACAGGAGAGTTTAAATTATCCTTAAAAGTTAATGGTAGAGTGCATGATGCTCTGCCTTGTGTGGCTCTGTGTTGGGCCTTTGATGGACAGTGACCTGTCCAGGGTGACCCCTGCCTCTCACCGGTCGACTGTTGGGTTAAGGTCCAGCACCCCTGTCATCCTGAAGAAGACAAATAAATTCAACACAGAAAAATAATGATTTTAAATAAACTATTAAAGCATAATGGCACAGAGAAAAACTATATTTAGTGTCTTGATGCATGCTAAATAATCCAGGTAGAAATATCTAACAAAGTTAAGTCAGGTCCTCTGGATGGATTAAAAAATAATAATAAATAAAAACACTTGTTGAAACAGTTCATCTTTAATCCAAAAGACTTCATCAGTCTGAGGAGCTGCAGTAAACTCAGTCTTATAAATAGTCTCTTATAGTGAATCAACCAGTTGATCTGTGTGTAGTAATTTGCTGTGAAATTCACCTTAATTTGTTTTTTGTTGTTAATCCTGACAGAAGTTAGTGTTTCCTTAAAATAAAAAATAAAAATGTGTAAAGTATAGCTGAAAATGGAGACGTTTGAAACATCTTTAGCATCTTTTTTAATTATTATTATGAGACAAAAACTCAATAAGATCCACAGCTTGGCATCTTCAGACAAAATTATGTGGAAATTCATTTTTATAGTAGTTTTGTTTTGGGACAAACCAAAAAAAAAAGCCAACAGCCAACAATGCTTCTGTGTGCAACGCACCTGCATGCAAACAGTCAGAGCCGTGAAACATGACGTCTGCAAAATGAAAGGTCTTTAGGATATAACTGGAGAGTCTACAGTAATTCAGTCATCATTTATTTTTGTGTAGGGATCAGGTGCTTTTAGATTTTTATTTCAATCAAACTGTAAACATGTGAACAAGCAGGTTGTGTTGAAATCCAAATGATGCAATAAAACATTGTTTTTTATCCTTTATACCATTGATTTCTGACAGTAAAATGTGACATTGCGTTCCTGTTTCCCACTTTATTAAAGAGCCCCGGACGCTGCTGTCCAGGACACAGATGGAGCTTATGAATGATTGATCACTGGTGATGGGTCTCACAGCAACACAGTCACTACTCTGATGTGTGTGGAGGGTGACAATAATATCTTTATACCTATTATCTTTTCAAGTTGATTAAACATAAATATTGTTGTGCATCCTAAATTAAAACACTGTAAAAAGTTGCAACACGTTAACTTAAATGTTTCAACTCAGGTCAAATTCAAAAACTCATGTGGAAAAATGTATATGCACATCAGCACAGTAGGAAAACAGACTCTGATATTAATCATATTTTTTTAAAGACCAAGATTGGTTGCATCATAAACATATTAATAGTTTAGTTTCACGTGTCATCCTTGGAGTCCTCTAGAACTGCAACAGTGACCCCTAGTGTGGCTCCTTCCCTAAAGAGCTGAAAACAGGAGACTTTTTTTTTGGTTATTTTAATGAACATGTTAATTTTTGAGTAATAACAGAACATTATGTTTATGCTTAGAGCTATTCTGAGTAGCTGCATGTCCGTTCTGTTGCAGTCCCACATAAATTGGAAAGGATATTACAATAAGATTGCAACTTATTTGCAAAACGTAGAAATCACCTCATTTTGTCTACGCTGTCAACCTGCTCCTAACTTCTAAATACCTACTGTGCACATCCTAGCATTTTAATATTAAAATGCTCAGCCAGCTAATTCTACAATAATTACAGTCTTCTTTTTCAACCCAGACAAGATGAATCTTTGACGAAAAATTTGAGAAACACACAAATATCAACTTTGTGATCTGTAATATAGAAAATTCTCTCTATATGATTAACATTATCCATTAGACTGAAGTCTTTCATGGCAATAAAATATATTGTAATACATTCTAAATATGGTGGCATGCTTGTAATGCACATTCAGATACACAATCCTGTAGATTCAACAACACTCTTGTGACAACAAACTCCTAACTGCAACAACATCCAGCTAACAGCACAACTGCAGCTCTGAACCCCCCGTCTAATACATATGCACATGCTTGTTCTCCACCAGCTTCAGCCTCAGGCTCTCCACAATGAAATTTTCATGCAGCCATATGGAGGAATATTGGTGATAGAGATTTACTGTCGGGGCTAAACGTCCCGCTGGAGAAAACAAGGAAGCCTGAGCATATTGCCTTCTGTAAATCAGAAGCAGAGGAGCTCCTGGGTTTGGATGCTGCTGCTGTTGCTATTGACTAGAAGAAGCCTCTCAGCTCATGCATCAGTGTGTGTGTTTTGTGCAGCATTTGTGTCAGAGTTCAGCAGTGCAGATTTTAAAAGGAAACAGTGCAGACGTTGAATCTTGGTGGAAGTATTATAGAGGAAATAAAATTGTTAAACTGACCAAAAACTACAACAAACAACATCTTGTGTGGAGAAAAGTCAGGAGTATTGCAAGAAAACTAACCAGTGGTGCACAGCATTGTTCTGTGCACATTACGTGTTCTGTTTTGTTCTGTTATTAATGATTCACTGCAGGGTGGCCTGAAATGGGGTGCCAGGGGGGACAATGGTGCCTCCCTCATGTACTGCTCCCTGCATTGGCCCCCCTTGGCCAGACAGTCTTAAATGCATAATTTATGTTTTTTACCAATGTATCTCATGAACCAGTAGGTGGATTTTAATGAAATCTGCAGAACATAACCATGAGGTGAACTACTTATACATGAGATGAACTTATACAACTGCTAAACTTCTGGAGTCAGCCAGATTCAAGATGGCCACCACAGCTTACCGACATTAGCAATGACAAAGATGGCTATAACTAAGTCGGTTTGTCAGATATTGAGCTAAAATTTGGTGTGGTAGTAGCTGAGAGTCATCCCCCAACAAATTTTCCAAATGCAAATTTCAAAGATTTCTGTTAAAAAATATGACACGCAAGGAGTTGGGTTTCATGAAAACTTTTAGGAAATTAATTCAATTATAAATATGAATTTAAAATGGGAAAGAGCAAGTTTTAATAACCCCTTTCTGATCTAAGTTGCAATTCCAGATCCACACATTTTCAACATCTCTGCAATCATCAAACAGTGTTGACACAGACTGGTGGGTCAAAGTTGCCTAACCTTTTGATGCACCTTGGGAAGTGTTCAAGTTCAAGTTCAAGTTCCAGCTGTGTTTATTTGTCATATGCAGGTTAACACAGGGTTAACAGTACAATGAAATGCTTAAGATGAGAAGAACCGATTTGACTCGCTAAAAAAATCACAGAACAAACAAACAAGAAATATTAAAAGCATGCAATAAGGGTACACAAAAAATGTACCAAAAAGTTCAAAAGTAATTATAATATTTACAACGTTCTAAAGACATATAGTAAACAGCAACAAGGTAGAATACTGTATAACGGTGCAGCAAGTTGATTTTGAATGAATAAGTATTTCAAGGTAGTAAAATAAACTAAAATGCACATGATATACGCGCCCACACACACACATATGTATGTATATAAATGAGAGATCTGTGCAGGCTTTTCCTGTATGTTAAATAGTATTTTTAGAATTTGTAAAGTAATTTTGGTAGATAAAATGGGTTCATGAGAGTTGCTTCTTTCTTATATAATTGAACAGATCTTACTCTATTTCTCCAGTCCTTACAGTAAAAAAATAAAATAATCATATTTTTAGAGGTGAAGTGCCTGAGTGCTAAACCTCAGCAAATTAATTTAACATCTGTTTGGTTCAAACACAACCTCATAGTTTAGGATGTTTTGGTGCAGAGGAGTCGGACATAAGCTTTGACATAAAGTCGTATTGTGCACATTTTTCCACCATCTATTAAGCATTAATTGTTTTTGTTTTTTACAGTAGTGTAACTAATCTACACATTCAACGTATCTCAGTTTACTAATGCTGTAATCTAAGAACTGGTTTAAATTAATCTGGCACTGCAGTGATTTCCACTAAATAAACTAATCACATTATCAATACAATAAAAAAGGGCAATAATTGTAATGTGTTTGCCAACTGATGGGTTATTTAGTTGTGTTTTGGATAGATGGGGTGGCTGTGGCTGAGTGGTTAGAGCAGTCGTCCTCCAATGCAAGAGTTGGGGGTTCGAATCCAACAGCAGTCACATGCCGAAGTGTCCATGGGCAAGACACCGAACCCCTTATTGCCTCCGATGTGTGTCCCATCAGTGTATGAATGTGATCTAAAGCTCTGATTAGTCTCTTTAGAATGATTTGTTCATTAGCTTTGTAGAGATCTAGTAGAGTGCTGTATGAATGGGTAAATGAGGCACAGATTGTAGTGTAAAAGCACTTTGAGTATCTTGAAATAAGCTAGAAAGGCGCTATATAAGTACAGTCCATTTACCATATCAATATATATATACAGTATATACAAACCGGATTCCAAAAAAGTTGGGACACTAAACAAATTGTGAGTAAAAACTGAATGCAATGATGTGGAGGTGCCAACATCTAATATTTTATTCAGAATAGAACACAAATGAATGGATGAAGAGCATCTCAGCGTGACCTCAGCAGAAGTAAGGAGTACCTTCAGGAGGATTAATCCGCACAAAGCAACTGGCCCAGACAACATCCCCGGAAAAGTGTTGAAGGAATGTGTTGATCAGCTCTGTGAGGTGCTGGCAGACATCTTTAACACCTCACTTACCTGGAGACAGTTCCCACCTGCCTGAAGACTGCCACCATCATCCCAGTCCCAAAAAGCTCTACAGTGACTGGTCTGAATGACTATCGGCCAGTGGCCCTCACCCCGATAGTCGCTAAATGCTTCGAAAAACTGGTCATGACTCACATCAAAACAACCATCAACATCAACGAGGACCCTCATCAGTACGCATACCGTGAGAACCGATCAACAGAGGATGCAATCTCCTCTGTGGTCCACACTGCGCTCAACCACCTGGAGCAGAAAAACTCTTACGTCCGTATGCTCTTTGTGGACTTCACATCCGCCTTCAACACCATGATCCCCCAAACCCTGATGGACAAACTATCCACACTAGGACTAAGCCCCTCCATCTGCAACTGGGTACTAGACTTTTTAACAAACAGACCACAGTTAGTGAGGATCCACAGCCTCTCCTCCTCCACCATAACCCTCAGCACTGGCTCTCCTCAGGGATGTGTGTTGAGCCCCCTTCTGTTTACTCTGCTCACATATGATTGTGCAGCTACCCATCCAGGCTGTCACATTGTAAAGTTTGCAGATGATACAGCGGTGGTGGGATGCATCACAAACAATGATGAGTCCAGCTACAGGCA
>NC_056498.1:89642118-89644503 GCF_014905685.2 Nematolebias whitei
ATATATATATATATATATTTATATACATAAATAAATATAGATAAATATATATGTATGTATATAAATACATATATATGTATATAAATATATATGAATATATAAATACATATATATGTATATAAATATATATGAATATATATAAATACATACATATGTATATAAATATATATGAATATATATAAATACATATATATGTATATAAATACATATGTGCATATATATACATATATATATATATATACATAATTGTGTGTATATACATATGTGATATATATAAATATATATCACATATGATATATATATATATGTGTGTGTGTGTACATATATAATTGTGTGTGTATAAATATATATATATGTACATATGTACATACACACATACATGTATACACACAACTTCAAAATAACATAAATTCTCAACCTGTACTGAAAACAGTTTTGCGTCTCAGCGCCACCAGCTGGCGAGAGGTGGTGACGTCAATTTGAACCCCGCCCACTGGAACCGGTACTGAAAGCGTAATGGAAACACAACCTGTACCGTACCGAGTAGAGTAGAGCCGTGCTGTACCGGCCCGTACCCGTACTAATGGAAAAGGGGCATTAGACAAGTCTGGACACCTTGAAACAGGGGTTTATGCTAACCGTTCAAAGTTATATAATAAATGTTGACCAACCTCAATCAAAATAATAATTTGAGTTCTTAGCAATGGTGTGATTCCCCTCACTCAAACAAAGACACAAGAAACTTCCACCCATCCATCAATTATCTTCTAATTGTTCTGAAGTCGGGTCGCAGGGGAAGCACCTTGAGCAGGGAAGCACAGACATCTCTTTCTACAGCCACCTCTTCCAGTTTATCTTGGAGGATTCCAAGGCGTTCCCAGGCAAACCAAGAGACATAGTCTCTCCAGCGTGTCCTGGGTCTTCCCCGGGGTCTCCTCCCAGTCGGACATGCCCGAAGCACCTCTCTAGGGAGGTGTCCAGCGGGCATCCTCAGCAGATGCCCAAACCACCTCAACTGACTCCTTTCCATGTGGAGGAGCAGCGGTTCTACTCCGAGTCTCTCCTGGATAACCGAACTTCTCACCCTATCTCTAAGGGAGAGTCCAGCTACCCTCCGGAAGAAACTCATTTCAACCGCCTGCAAACCCGATCTCATTCTTTCTGTCATTACCCAGAGCTTGTGACCATAGGTGAGGGTAGGAACGTAGACCGACCGGTAAACAAAGAGTTTTGCCTTGCAGCTCAGCTCTCTCTTCACCACAACAGACCGTTACAGAGTCTGCAATACTGCAGACGCTGCACCAGATCCGTCTGTCAATCTCACGCTTCATTCTGCCCTTGCTCATGAACAAAACCCCGAGATACTGGAACTCCTCCACTTGAGGCAGAACCTCACCCTCGATCTGGAGAGAGCAATCCACCTTTTTCCGGTTGAGGACCATGGCCTCAGATTTGGAGGTGCTGATTCTCATCCCAGCTGCTTCACATTTGGCTGCAAACCACTCCAGTGAGAGCTGAAGATCACGGCACGATGACACCAACAGGACTACATCATCTGCTAAAAGCAGAGATGGAATCCTGAGGCCACCGAACCGAAAACTCTCCGTCCACTGTCTGCACCTAACAATTCTGTCCATAAAAGTTATGAACAGAATCGGTGACAACGGGCAGCCTCAGCGGAGTCCAACTCCCACCCTGAAGCGGTCTGACTTACTGCCAGCAATGCAAACCAAACTCTCGCACTGCTTGTATAGGGACTGAACAGCCTGCAGCAACAGGCCCCCAATCCCATGTAGTGGACTAGGCCTCCGACCAAAACCTGCCTCTGAAGACCTTCAAGGGACAGGAACTGTTATTTCATTGTCTAAAAAAGTTAAATCTGGTCCTCTGGACATTCAAAAAAACAAAACAAAGCAAATCAACAAAAAAATGTAGAAACGTTTCGTCTCTCATCCGAGAGACTTCCTCAGTCTGAGGAGCTGTATTCAGCTCAGTCTCTTAAATAGCACCGTCTCAGAGTGGATCAACCAGTTTTGCTGCTGACAACCAAAACCAGCTGATCACATGCTCAAGAAGGACCATTAGCCTAACAATGGATCATTAGCACACTGATGGCTGTTTACTGTTCACAGAGGGCTGAGTGATACTAGCAATCACAGCATTGTAAGAGGGGGACAGTTGAACCCGGAGGCCTCCACCCCTGTTTAACGATGGACGATTTCTTTTCACAAAGATGGCCTCCTTTACTCCTCTCTCAAACCATCGTTCCTCTCTGTCCAGGATGTGAACATTTTCATCCTTGAAAGAGTGACCGCTGGCCTGGAGATGAGTGTAGACCGCAGAATCCTGGCCTGATGATGTTGATCTTCTGTGCTGGGCCATCCT
>NC_056498.1:89644603-89649429 GCF_014905685.2 Nematolebias whitei
GTCTCCATGCATGACAGCAGCGTTTTCTCCTCCTCCACCTTCACTCCAGTGTGCCTCACCTGGTTCCTGGTTTCTCCTCACCTCCACCCCGGCTCCCTTGGTGATTTTTGTAAATACACTTGTAAATATACTCACCTGATCCCACCGTGGATTGTTGGATTTGGATCCTGTCTCCTGTTCTCATGCTCCTGGAACAACAACGACAAGTAAGCTTATTTTTGGATTACTCTCTACATTTCCAAAATCTCAAGATGATTTGTCGTTCACCACCAATCTCCCCTCTATTCCCACAGTGGATCCATCCTGAGTTTAAGTTTACCAGCTACACCTGAACCAATAAATATATATTTTTTTTAACCTCAAGTTGTTTACTCCTTGCTTCAAACCGTTCGCCTTTGACATCACCCACAGACCTTAACAGTTTGCTCTGGCCACAATATGTCAAAGAACGGTTTGAATGCTGATCAGGTCACCCTTGAGGAGAGGGTAAGGAGAAATGAAGCTCTCTTACAGGAACTAATTGCCCAACACAAGACTACACAGTCGAATCTGGAAACGGTGGGTGGAATGATTCAGTCCATCGGCAATAGAATGGGAACACTAACTCCACCCACGCCGGCCGTCTCACCACCATCAGCGCCGTCAGCGCAAAGCACCGCCCGCTCGGAACAACCCCGTGAGCCGGAGATTCGGCCGGCCGCAGTTTTTGAAGGTAACCCGGAACAATTCAATGGTTTCCTCCTCCAATGTGAACTAGCATTTGCCCGTTCTCCTTCTCTGTTCCCAAACTCTGCATCCATGATCACGTATATCGTTACTTCGTTGAGAGGTGTACCTCTTGAATGGGCTCATGCCTACCTCCAGTCCCACCCTGTGGCTTCACTATCATTTAACGATTTTATTAAGGATTTCAAGAGTGTGTTTCATGTCCCTGTCCACCAGGAGGAGACGTCCCGCCATCTGTTGGCTATGAGGCAGGGTCAAGCTACCGTGGCTGATTACGCCATCCTCTTCCGGGTCGCGGCGGAGAAAACCAGGTGGGATGACGTGGCACTTAAAGGAGTATTTTCTAATTCACTTTCTGATCAAATAAAGGATCAACTGGCACTTAGAGATGAGCCGGAGACGTTGGATGACCTCATCAGTTTGGCGATCAAGATTGATAATCGCCTTCGGGAGAGGTGGGGCCAAGCTGAACCGATGGCTTCCAGGTCAACTTTTCCTCCAGCATTTTCCGCTATCAAAGAACCCACGTCACAACCAGGTACCACTCACTATGACTCCGAGCCTGAACCAATGCAGATCGGACGAACCCGACTCACGTTACAGGAGAGGCAACGACGATTGGCAGCACGTGAATGCTTCTACTGTGGGAAGAGAGGACATTTTGTGCGATCTTGCCCGAACAAGTTAAACTCCAACACTCACCAGCCATTCAGGGGATCCTGGTGAGTGAGGCTCATTGTGCCCCTGATTCACGCTTTTGTCTTCCTGCCAGAATTATTCTTCAGCAAAGACACTATGCCATTGAGGCCCTCATTGACTCTGGAGCAGAGAAAAACCTTATTTCTCAGGATCTGGTGGAAGAACTTCAAATTCCTACTAGAAATCTTCCTTACCCCATTCCGGTGGCTGGAGTCACTGGAAAGAACATCACCACTATCACCCAGGAAGTAACTGAATTATCATTCATCATCTCCGGCAATCACAGAGAACTGGGTGAGTTCATGGTTTTTCATTCTCCCTCGCTGCAGTTGATTTTAGGCTATCCATGGTTGGTAAAACACAACCCCATCATTGATTGGCAGAAGAAAAGGATCAGTGTTTGGAGCGAATATTGTTTACGGAACTGTTTAAGGTCTGCTGGTTTTCTGTCAGAGACAATAAAGGAGGTGACCTCCTCTCCACCTGATTTGTCAAAGGTACCCAAGGGGTACCGTGATTTGGCGCCTGTATTTTGTAAAAATAAAGCGTTATCCTTGCCTCCACATCGCCCATACGACTGCTCAATTGAACTGTTGCCAGGAGCCCCTCTCCCTTCGAGTCGCCTGTATAACCTCTCTCGGAGCGAAAAGGAAACCATGCAAAATTATTTAGACGAATCATTACAATCCGGCATCATTCGCCCTTCTACGTCTCCATTAGGGGCGGGGTTTTTCTTTGTAGATAAAAAGGATGGTTCACTCCGCCCGTGTATTGACTACCGAGGTCTAAATGCGATAACCATAAAGAACAAATACCCACTTCCATTAATCAACTCAGTACAAGAACAACTTCTTTCTGCCACTGTTGTTTCAAAGTTGGACCTTAGAAACGCTTATCACCTTTTGAGGATCAAGGAAGGAGATGAGTGGAAAACTGCATTTAAGACCCCTTTTGGACATTTTGAATATTTAGTCATGCCATTCGGACTCACTAATGCTCCTGCAATTTTTCAGACTCATCAACGACATTCTCCAAGATCTGATCAATAAATTTGTGTTTGTGTATCTAGATGACGTTCTGATTTATTCTACCGACATCCAGTCCCACCAGACCCATGTTCGCACTGTACTACAACGATTGTATGAAAACCGACTTTACGTCAAAGCTGAAAAGTGTGAATTCCACGTAACCTCTGTCTCTTTCCTTGGTTTTATCTTTAACGAGGGACACTACCACACTGACCCTGAGAAGGTCCGAGCAGTTCTGAAGTGGCCGACACCTACGGACAGAAAGCAGCTTCAGAGGTTCCTGGGATTTGCAAACTTCTACCGCCGTTTTATCCGGAACTACAGTCAGACGGCAGCCCCTCTCACCCAACTTACATCCACGAATTACAAATTCAACTGGACCCCCGAAGCCGACCAAGCCTTCCGTGAGTTAAAGCAACGTTTTTGTTCTGCGCCCATTCTTCGTCACCCAGACCCCCAAAGATAGTTCATTGTGGAGGTGGATGCATCGGATATTGGTGCTGGGGCGGTCCTCTCTCAAAGGGACCCCCATGATAATAAAACTCACCCATGTGCTTTCTTTTCAAGACGTTTTTCTCCAGCTGAACAGAACTACGACGTCGGAAACCGTGAGCTGTTGGCCATAAAACTAGCCCTCGAGGAGTGGAGACACTGGTTGGATGGGGCCAATATTCCATTTATCATTTGGACCGATCACAAGAACCTAGCGTATTTACAGGACGCCAAGCGCCTTAACCCCCATCAGGCCCGGTGGGCATTGTTTTTCACGAGATTCAGATTCACCATCACGTATCGCCCTGGTTCCAAGAATGTTAAACCAGATGCGTTGTCTCGACAATTCTCCATTTCCAACCGAGAGAAGGGAGACTCTGGGATCTTGCCAAAACCTGTGTGGTCCGAGCTGTCACCTGGCCCAATGAACAGGAGATCAAGAAGGCTCAAGTTCAACAACCTGATCCTGGGGGGGGGGACCACCTGGCACCATTTTCGTTCCAAGGAGTGTCATCCACAAGGTTTTGGATTGGGTTCATTCTCATCACTTCACCTGTCATCCCGGCATCAATAGAATGATTGAGTTCACCAAGAAACATTTCTGGTGAAAGACATTGTTAAGTGACATAAAGGAATTTGTCAAGGCCTGCTCCACTTGTTCCCGAAATAAGAACAACAATCAACCACCAGCGGGTCTACTTCATCCACTACTAGTTCCGGACAGACCATGGGCAAACATCGCTTTGGACTTCGTGACAGGTTTGCCACCTTCAGATGGGAAGTCCGTAGTCCTCACTGTTGTGGACCGATTCTCTAAAGCTGCCCATTTCATTGCACTCACAAGACTCCCTTCGACTTTTGAGACGGCCCAGATTCTTCTACAAGAGGTTTTCAGGATTCACGGCTTACCCACAGACATTGTATCGGACAGAGGCCCACAATTCATATCCCAATTATGGAAGGAGTTCTGTAAGTCCATCGGAGCCACTGTAAGTTTGTCTTCCGGATACCATCCACAATCAAACGGACAGTCAGAGATGCAACCAGGAGTTAGAGGCCGTCCTTAGGTGCGTGTCTGAGAAGAACCCATCTGACTGGTCAAAACACTTACTCTGGGTGGAATATGCGCAAAATACCCTAACCTCATCCGCTACTGGCCTGACACCCTTCGAGGTTTCCCTTGGATACACGTCCCCACTATTTCCTCTGTTGGAGACTGAAATCTTGGTTCCATCAGTCAAGGACCACATGGACCAATGCAGAACAATTTGGATTCAAGCTAGAGAGGCACTGTCAAGGACTGCCGGACGGAACAAGGAATCAGCTGACAGACATCGCTCCAAAGCCCCAGACTACAAGGTAGGCCAATCTGTATGGCTCTCCACCAGAGACATCCGTCTAAAGGACACCTCTCGCAAGATGGCCCCCAGGTACATTGGTCCCTACACTATCGACAAAATCATAAACCCCTCTGCAGTCAGGCTCAAGTTACCACCATCCATGAAGATCCATCCAACTTTCCATGTTTCTAATCTAAAACCAGTTTCAGTCAGCCCACTCAACCCTCCCACCAACTCCCCCCCCAACCCCTCTATTGATCGACAACCAACCGGCATATAAGGTCAACCGTATCCTGGATTCAAGAAGACGGGGTAGGGGTTTCCAGTTCCTAGTCCATTGGGAGGGTTATGGACCTGAAGACAGGTCATGGATCCCAAGGTCTTTCATCCTGGATCCCAGTTTGATAGAGGCATTTTTTCGAGACCATCCAGAGAAACGGATGACGTCATCGTCCTGAGACGATCATTAGGGGGGAGGTACTGTAGAGGTTGGCTCCTCTACCCCTCCCTTCTCTGTTGTTTGTGTTCTCCTAATTATCTC
>NC_056498.1:89649529-89651212 GCF_014905685.2 Nematolebias whitei
TAGACAGGTAAATCTCATTGAGCCTCGAGGACTCATTTACAAGAGAGACCTGATTTCAACAAAGAATGATGACAACAATGGACAACAGCGAAAACAAGTTATCAAAAGGCATACAGATTCTTTTTTTTTTTTTTTTTTACAAATGAGATGGCCAAAAAAAGTAACAAAAACAGCTAGATTATAAGGTGAAAACTAAAAACAGGAACATGTCTGCATTGGTCCCTGCCAGGAGTCCAACAGATTTTTAAAGCCACTTAGAGAGGTCAAGGTCGAGAGCTTCAGGTAAATATAAATATAAATTTATATAAATTTTTATATACATTAAAAAATATATATACATATATAAATATAATATATACAAAGTAATATAAAATATAATATAGATATATATTTTTATAAAATGTAAATATAATTAAAAAAAAAAGTTTTGTTTTGCTAATAGAAAAACAAGTTGATGCTCAAAGTTATTGGTAAAGTCCTGATGCATGCTGCATGCTCAGTAATACAGGTAGATGAATCTAACAAGGTTAAGTCAAGTCCTCTGGATGGATTCTTCTTTGTTGAAACGTTTTGTCGCTGCAATAAACAGCCGTATAAACAGCATAAATATATATTTATGTATAATTAACATTTTTGTGATTATCTCGAGATTTTTTTTAATTTAGCAAGATCTGTTTGCACTTGGAGTACGTGTTGTGGATGACTATCAGCTACTCCTACATCAAAGTCTAGAACAATCTGTTTTGTTGACTGAGTTTTAGCCATTTGTGTGTTGGCTCTAAGTCATTAAGCTGTTAAAGCAATTTTGAATTGAGTTCAATCCAAATGTTATTTGTTTGTTTATATTTAACAATTGATTACTTTCTAAATGTTTTATTAAAATGTGTCAAGTAATTCATGAGGCATTTTATTAACAGACAGATGATGTTAACAGGCAAAACTGTTGCACAATATGTCGTGCTCAGAGTGTATGTTGGGGATGATGCTCAGCTACTATGACACCAAATTTAATTTCAGCATCTGTCAAAATGGCTGAGTCAGTCATTTATGTGTTAGCTAAGGTTGTTTAGCATGGCAGTAAACTTAAATCAGGTGGAGTTCAAGCATTAATCACTTGTAGAATTACATCCTTTGATCTTTTTCTGTGTGTTTCATTAAATTCCATTTTTTAGATCATGATATATTTTGCTAACAGACAAACACATGCTTACACATACATTAACAATTGCATGACTGCCTGCCTTTCTTGGCAGTGGGCAATAGGTACATTTTGTGTTAAACAATATAATGTCAAGTAACTTGATAAGAGCAAAATATGCAAAAATAACTCTGTCAATGTTTACTGCTAATTTTCACTCAAACTGCATGCAATATTTGAAGACAAAGCAATCTTTTAAGTGAGCTGAAAATGAAGAAAAGCATGCTGTTTCCAAGGATCCTCTACAGATGTATATGTCTAAACAAATCAAAGCTGAATAAATATTTACAAAGTCCATGTGGAACATAATATTTTCCATTGGAAGTATTTAATAAATAAATCAAGACAAAACTTTTCTTGAACATTTAAACAAACTTGTAACAGTAAAAAAAATAATAAAAAGCACAAAACTTGCATCTTTTCTTGATCATTATAATGCAATTATATATTACATATACACACATATATATATATATATATATATA
>NC_056498.1:89651312-89659116 GCF_014905685.2 Nematolebias whitei
CAATGTCTTGGTATGTTTCACCGACATCTGTAATGTTGTCATTCGCGCCTTCAGAGTTAGTAGCGATCAGATCACTACATAGTGCTCCTGGTCGGGTTCCCATTTCAGCGTGTATCAAAGTGTCTAAAAACCTTTGTATTTCCTCTGTCTCTTCCGAGCTCAGAGGTTTAGGGCCTTGTTCCTGGAACTTTTGTGATTTTTTCGCCTCGGGACGATTCGTCCGAGGTGGGTGGCGGCTAGGTACGTCTTTTGGGGGTTCCTCTTCGGATTTCCCTTGATAATATGGGTCCTCTTGGATCCCATATCGTTGCGTCCTGCGCATGTCCCATGTACGACAATCACGTTCATCCTCTGAAAGAGGAGCCTTTTTGTCCCAGCATGCACCTTCATTACGTGGTTTGTTAGTTTGAAAATACTGCCTTTTCTCGCCTGTTTTAGGAGGAGGTGGATACTCGCGCCTTCCTTCCATTTCTAGGGAGTGGGGTTTAACCTTTATACCAGGAAACACCTCTATGGGCGTCTTAGCATGAGAACGTACCTCGAATACATTCACAGCACACTGTTTAATCTCATTTATGGATTTTTCTCTGAAATTTGCCATAATTTGTACTGACATGCGTATGTCAGTGTGGAGATTTTTGCTGAAAACAAACTTAAAATTTTCTTCTTCCTCCATTCCGGTTTCATTTCTGTAACCAAAATAAGCTTGGAAGATTCTTTTGTAATAGATCTTTGGATGTTCATTCTTGCCCTGCTTGACCTTGTCAGCGGCTGGGAAACTAGCAGGTCCCGTGCAGGGGTCGTACTCTCTGATCAAAGCTTCACACAGAAGGTTGTAATCCCTTCTCGTTGCATCAGGTAGACGCTCGATGAAGGTAAACACCTCTCTGTCCGAAGTGAGTCTTATCAGACTGATCTTATCCTCTACCGTAGCATTAGGATAAGATCTCAATCTGAACTCCAGTTCTCTGAGGTACGCTTTTGTTCCAGATGAGCCCATCGGTCCAGGTACAAAACGTTGTACATATTTTGAGATTTTTTGCAAATCATCCATTGAAGGAGACAGTTTCCATGCACTCTGTTGCATGTTTTGTGGAGGAGACCTGTTCAGGTCTGTTCCTGCCACTTTAGGTGAGGGTGGATTACGAGCAGGAGGTGTAACAACGTCTTTCTGAGGTGTATGTGGGTGACCTGGACTCTGTCCACGGTCTTCTCTGAGTTCCAGACAAACTCGCCCCACGTCAGAAATCTTGTTTGTTGCTGCTCTTAGTTTTTTCTCACATGCTTTTAAGCGTTCCTGTGATGTATGATAATCACTTTCTAAACGCATATGTAGCTGTTGCAAATTGTGTTTATCTATTCTGCACTCTTCCAGCTTTTTGTTAAGTACATCTATTTTGCTATTCAGCGAATCAATTTCTGCATTTGCATTTTGCTGTGATTGAAACATCTGTTCAGAATGTTTTTTTTGTGAGGACTTCGTGTTCACTTTTAAATTGAAGGAAGTATTCTTCAATTTCCTGAGCAAACACTTTTTCACTGTCTAACCTTAGTGTAAGGTTATCAGCTTTCTCAACAATTGCATAGAATGATTCTTTCAGCAAAATTGCGATTTTAGCCAGCTTTTCATAGTTTGACTTTGTAATTTCTGTAGAGGTCACACTTTCCGCAACCTCCTTCAGATTGTCCAATAACTCTTTTGGGTTCATGCTCTCTGCCTGTATAATCTGTGAATGTACGGGTGCTTTCAGAAGCGCTAACGCATTCTCCAAGCAGTCCGTCATCCCATAAGGATCAAAGTCTTTTTCTAACACACCTGTCATGTTTTTCACTGTGTAGCACTTTATCTGTTTAAAACAGTTGCAAGCTTCAGATATTTTACAGGTAAATATTTGTATTCAAGTTGTCATTGAGTTTTCACACTATTTTAGCTTTTTGGGTTTACACAGAAGTATTGTTATAAGTCACTTATTCAAATGTGGGTACCTTTCTGTAGGTTTTACCCCTATTCATGAATATTTAAGTAAATGCTCTCTGGCAGTGTTACTTTTTTGTGCTTATTTTTCAACAGATACTAGTTACCAAGCTCTTTTTAGTGTATTTTACTCTAAAGCACTGAATTTTTAATAAACCTGCAATTTTTCTAAAAGTCTCACAGCAAATCAGTTTAAAGACACTTTTTAAACCGTTCTGTTCCAGAAATTTGCTATTTTAACAGTTACTCATAGAACCAAGTGGTGAAAAGGAAAAGAAAAATTGATGATGTGTCAGGATTAATCAGTCCTTCTTCAGCAAAACTGTTATTCCTGTTCTCCTGTTTCATCCTCTATTTAAAATTAAATAGGAAGATTTATTTTTAGGTGGTAACTTAAACAGAAAAGTTTCTTTTTCCTGATAAGTTTACTCTTATTTAGTGATCTAGCAATTAAACGTGTATTATCTCTCCAGCAAATGAGTAAGCTGTTCAACTCTGTGAATTTTTGAACCGTATCTTTTAAAAAGTTTCTAATTTTTCATTTTGTACCTCCTTGTTTGAGGAATTCAGTGAATGAAAATGTCCTGGTAAATGCCTTTTTTTGCATAAATACCTCTTACTTTTTAAGTGCAAGATAACAGTGATTATTCAGCTTGAGGAAGTTTGTTAACTCAAAGTTCGTCTTACAGAAAATAAAAATGTTTAATTTCACTCAAAATACCTAAAACTGAAGTGAAACTGTGATCTAAAGTTTCTCCAGGAGGGGGCAGTGTTTAGCTTTCTACCAGCAGGAGTCTATGACGACTTCCTGTGACGTTCGGTTGACATCCTGTTGTTAGCCGCTTAGCTTAAAGTTAGCTTCGGCTAAACTCGGTTAAAATCAACATTTCTGAACGAATTTAAGCATAAACGTGGCGTTGTTTCAACAAGCACGACTTCTTAGCATGAACATGAGTTTTTGGGACATATGGCAGCTTTATTTAGTGATTTTAAGCACGGCAAAGTTCATTTCCGACATGGAGGAAGTGACGTGACACGTCACTCATCCGGTCGTTAGCTGTTAGCTTAAAATTAGCATCGCTAGCATTGTTCAAAAACATCATTTAGTGACGGATTTTAAACTCTAACGTGGCAAAATTTCAGCGAGTATGCTTCGAAGAACTTAACCAGCGTGTCAAAATACACTTTAAAGCGCTTTTCAGCTTTAAAAAGCAGATTTTATTTCCCTATGAAAACGAATTTCATTTCCGGGTCACGTGACTGAAATCACCAATGACAGAGCAGCGCAGGGGTGAGAGGAAATGACGTAGGCACGTCATTCAACTTCTCAGCGAATCAGAGCGCTCCACAGCAGCAAATCCAACCAATCACGAAGCGTTTTTTCCAACTAGCATGTTAGATTAGCCTGAAATAAGTTCGTCAACTTTTCGTCTTTTAAACTGTCAAAATGCACTTTTTCTGTTAAAAATTGTAACGAATCAATTCTGAGTTGCACGGAGTCTGCTACTCCGGTCTCAAAACGTCTTTCTAGCTATTTAAACAACTCATCCGAACCTTTTCAGAACCGAGCCGGTACCAGAACCGCGTCTGGACCGTCTTTAAACAGAATGAAGCGTTTCCACCCAACCCAGCTTTTAGTTACCATAACAGGCGTACAATTTCAGCTTTCATAAAGACTCAATGACACTATTTCAGCTTTCATAACATCGCCAGCGTAACACAGCGTAAACATGCAGAGCCAAGCTCCAAGCGGCGCAGCTTCAGAGGCGTTTCAGCACAGCTGACAAACTGTTATTTTTCATGCCAACATGTAAAATCAATCTTTACACGAATACACAGTCATTTATGAACACGTAGCGGGCCACCAATAGTGGTACTAGCGTACGTACGGGCCACCAATATGTAGTATGACATATGCTCAGATATATTCATACATTTCACGGATTCTTCATTTTTCTGACTGTGTAACATGCGTGCATTGAGTTTAACAGAAATGTAACGAGAGACGTTATTTATCTTTGACCCATCAAAATGAATGCGGTCATTTATTTGCAGAATCAAAGTTTAACATCACACATTTACATTAATTTGGCAAAATATGAAAACAATAACATGGCTAGTTTCACAGAAAGTGGGCACAATACGGCGATTGTCCTCACTTCTCAGTAGAACAGCAGACATCAATCACACGGCGGTGATTGAGAACTTTGCTTCAGACATTTCTAAAATATCTGTAATGATTTTAGGAGAAAGGAGAGTTTGAAGATGGAAAATGGAGATTTATCTTACAGAGAGATGTGTGAGGGAATTAATCTGTTTGACCAGAAACGTGCACGCTCCTTCAGTTCTCAGCTTGGTCACGGTACGCTTGGTCGAAGTAGAACTTTTACCTGGTTGATGATAGGTCAGGTCGGCGTGAAGTCCTTCCTTTGACTCTTTCAGCGTCTCCGTTGAGAACAGCTAAAATACTTCGAGAGTCGTGCGAGGTTATCCAAACAGAAGTTATAATTCCCAAAATCGTCCCTGCATTCTGGATTCAAGAACTCTGAACTCATTCAGAGCTCTACTCCTTTAAGCTCTTTTCATCTCGTCGCGTCTCTCTTCGACAGAGCTGCATCAGAGATCAGACCCTTTTTTGACACTTCTCCATGAGCTGCGTCCGAGAACACACTCGAGAGAACCGGGAAGTTGCCACATTTAAATGGGTTCGACTTCCGGGTCATTTTAGAGCTTTTTGATTGGTCGATGGACCAGAACAGAGGTGTGGTTTGTGATGTAAGGTGTTATGAAAATTCAAGGATAGAGATTAAGTTTGTTTAAAACAGACAGAAAGATTATTGGAGAAAACCAGACTTCGTGGAGTCTCTACTCCTATTATCTGCTGTAAAAGTTAAACATGACATTTCTTTTCAGTAAACTTTTAGTTGACCGAAACCTGAACTTTAACACACTTACAAATTTGCTCATTGAAGACAGAAAAATCAAGAAATGCATATTACCCTGATGTCTTCTTTGAATGAGGAATAAAAATCATTACTTACTGTTTATGTAAAATAAAAATGAGTAGTTCTCTTCAACCTGTAAACATTGTTTGAACTAACACAATTTGATTATCAAACATTTGTAAAATAGTAATGATCATAGAGAATTGTCTTTTCTACTTGATTAATTCAAGAAAGAAAGTCTCCGGATGGGTCAAACTGTATTTCTGGATGCAGATCAATGAAATAACAGTTTCTGTCCATCTGGTCAGATTTGACATCAGATCAAGTTCACTACACCATGATGACATCCCTCACCTTATCCACAAAGTCCATGGTGTTCTGTATGTGGTGTTCTGAGCTGCCAACTAAAGGGATGAGTACAGACGCCAGATATTTGGAAACATTGTAAGTGACAGAGTTAATCATACTAACAATTGGTCTTAAAGGTACACCTTGTTTGTGGATTTTAGGTAAACCATACAGACTAGGTGTGGCCTCCCCTGGGTACAGTCTGTGGTACAGAAAACGGTCAATAGCCTTGTCCTGCTCCAAAATTTTCAGGCAATCTATTAACTTTTTCTTGTAACCACTTCCTAGATCTCTTTTCAGAGGTTCATAAGTGTTTAAGTCACTAAGGAGTGTCATAACTTTCTCATGATAGTCTTTCTGGTTCAAAATCACTGTGCACCTTCCTTTGTCTGGTGGGAGAATGATGATGTTTTTGTCCTTTCTAAGAGTGGTGAGTGCATCCCTCTCCTCTCTACTGATGTTGGAAGGTGGTGGTTTGGCATTGCTGAGGCAGGCTGAAACTTTGATTCTGAGCTGGTCTGCTTCAGCCTCTTTAATTTTGTTGTTGCGGATGGCTGACTCAGTAGCTGTGATCATCTCCACCAGAGGAATTCTACCTGGTGCAAACGCAAAGTTCAGTCCCCTGGCAAGAATCTCTGTCTCTGGCTGGGTGAGCTGTCTGTCAGTTAAATTCTTCACCCACTTTTCTGTCTCCCTGGCATGTAATTGACTACTGGAGTGTTGTCCTACACTGAATGTGTTGTTATTGGAATAGTGATAGTGTTGATGAGCTATTAGTACGTTAAACTTGTTTTGTTGTCGAGTCTTGTACTTGACATGCTGTGATAAGCGTGCCTGATCTGTACAGTCCATCACTTGCTGAAGTGTGGTCTGATCTAGACACGTTGTTAGTTTCTGTTTAATGTGCTCTTCTTTGGCCTTCAAGGCCTCAATAGTAAAATTGGTCTGTCTCACCCATTCATTCAGCAGCTGGGTCTGTGCCTTCTGAAGGATCTTGCTTGCCCGGTGCCCGCTGACCGAAGATTTTAGTTCCAGGCTCTTGGGAATGATGCCACTTTGTCGACATCTGAGGTTGAATCGCAAATGGTTCCTGTAGTCTGCCCTCTTCCTTGCTGTTTTCTCAAACTCTCTAACGAGTTTGAGGCAATCCTGGCCAAAGTGGTTCAAAATATCCTGATGCATGCTCAATAATCCAGGTAGAAAAATCTAAAAAAGTTAAATCTGGTCCTCTGGACATTCAAAAAAACAAAACAAAGCAAATCAACAAAAAAATGTAGAAACGTTTCGTCTCTCATCCGAGAGACTTCCTCAGTCTGAAGAGCTGTATTCAGCTCAGTCTCCTAAATAGCACCGTCTCAGAGTGGATCAACCAGTTTTGCTGCTGACAACCAAAACCAGCTGATCACTGGAACAATGGTCTCTTTTGATGTCTCATCACTCTTTACGTGCATTCCTGTTGAGGATGCAGTAGAGGTGGTCAGTTTAAAATTAAAATCAGACACCACTCTGAGCAGCAGGACCACACTTTCCACTGGTTAAGCGCTTTACACTACAATCTGTGCCCTCATTTACCCATTCATACAGCACTCTACTAGATCTCTACAAAGCTAATTGAACAAACCATTCTAAAGAGACTAATCAGAGCTTTTATCACATTCATACACTGATGGGACACACATCGGAGGCAACAAGGGGTTCATTTTTTTGTCCAGGGACACTTTGGCATGTGACTGCTGTGGGGTTTGAACCCTCAACTCTTGCATTGGAGGACTACTGCTCCAACCACTCAGCCACAGTCACTCAGAAAAACAATGGCTTTGTTTACATGATACTGGCAAACCTTGTTTTAAATGAACACTATTTCCTTCACAAATGCAAGTTTGGTTCCAGACAACATACTGTAAACAAACAACAGGTGGTCGGTTTGAAGCTCTGTTCAACTGGTGGATAACTTCCTGGTTTCCATGGCAATCACAGTTCTGGGAGGTGTGGCAAAGTTTGATTTTTTGTAATATATTTCTCTTCGGAGACTAGATGTCCGTTCCTTCCCAGGAAAGACTGTTATTAGCCACTGGGAGTATAATTAACACAAAGGGTTAATTATCATAGTCAGTATGGAGCCAGGGTAGTCAGGATGGCGACTCATCCTGACTTGTAGATTTAGCACAGAGAGAGAGAGAGATAGAAGACAGTTCTTGTTTCTGAGGAAGAAAATGGCTTCTGAGGGATGTTGGTTGGACACTACATGCTCCAGTTCTGGTCCGGCTCTGTGCAACCCTTGAGCACCGAAACACATTTTGCAGGGGACAGGACCTTTTGATGGCCAGCACAGGACCAAATTCAGTCCAAATCTAGATGAAAAAAGGTCCCAGTGGGCTCCAGAGAGAAGCATGACCTACGGCGCCTCCCAACACAGAAGTCCTCGTACACCGGCTTCCAGCTCTCAGATTCACTGATGGGTCTGGAAATCTGGTTCTGTTCCAGTTCTGTGCAGTCCTTGAGCGACAAAACACCCTTTTTGTGTGTGTGTGTGGGG
>NC_056498.1:89659216-89660085 GCF_014905685.2 Nematolebias whitei
CTTCAGATTGTCAGCACAGGACCAAATTGAGTCCAAATCTGGATGAAAAAATGTCCCGATGGGCTCGAGGGAGAAGCCGGACTACAGCAGCGCCTCCACGCTCAGAAGTCCTCATAGGCTGGCTACCAACTCTCAGATTCACCAATGAGTCTGGAGGACATTGAAAAACTACTCCTTTTCATTCAAAACGTTTGTTTTATGTCATCATGTGACATATTTTTTTTTAAACAGTAAATGAAATAAATAAATAAATACATTTGCTTCCAGCTTGATTTCTGTTTTTCTCTTTCACAAATGCAGGCATTAGTTTTACTTGACAATTGTACTAACATATTAATGATGTGAGAAGGTGGCTGAAATAATTCATTGCAATCAGCTTCCACAGGCATCAAAAGAGATTACAACAGGCTTAGCATTGATTACAGGAATGTGCATCACCCACCACCTGCGATGCCAGAGTTTTAGATTAAGACAATTTTATCTTGAGAAGAAACAGATTTGTAGCAGTTTTCATTAAAACTTTAAATTAAAGTTCTGTTCAGTTTCATGTAACTTTTTCGGATCAAGCACAATCTGTTAAAGCTTAAAATTGATGTTGTGAATGAAAATCAACAACTTGTACAAGCGAACTAAGTCGCACAAAAACTTGGCAAGATTTTATACCGGAATCCCTTCCTGACGCAACTACAGACCACCGAGCTACCACAGCCCTCTATGTGGAGCAGAGAGCTGTTATCTAAGACACACGGAGGAGCAGATGGTGGGGGTGAAGGGCCTTGCTCAAGGGCCCAGAGTGGGACGAATGGGGGTGGGGGCAGGTGTAGTTGCTTCACCTACCTCACCCACATTTTTGTTGTTATCGGTACCGG
>NC_056498.1:89660185-89670885 GCF_014905685.2 Nematolebias whitei
TATATATATATATATATATATATACCCACCCTATTATTTTATGAATGTTATATTTTCATGAATTTAGCACAGTAACAAAAACTCACTCTGAAAAAAAAAATTTTGTATTGTTTAAAATTTTATATTTTTAATGTAATAGAAAAGTCTTTTTAATTTTTTTTAAACCACAAATTAACATAAAAACAATTAACTTGAAAATATATCAAATTTGATTTTTTAGGCGGCGCAACTGATAGAGCTGCTGCCTCTCAGCGAGCAGATCTCTGGTTCAAACCCCGGTCCAGGGGCCTTTCTGGGTGGAGTTTGCATGTTCTCTACGTGCATGCGTGAGTTTTCTCTGGGTACTCCGGTTTCCTCCCACAGACCAAAAACATGCATGTTAGACCGATTGGTAACTCTAAATTGTTCCTACGTGTGATTGAGATAGTGAATGGCTGTTTGTCTCTATGTGTCCCTGTGATGGACTGGAGACCTGTCCAGGGTGTACCCTGCCCCTCGCACAGTGATTGTTGGACATGGGCACCGGTGACCCTGTGACCCAAAATGGAAGAAGAGGGTAAAAGATAATGGATGGATGGATATTTTCTGTTATATTACCATATTCTACCTAACGGAGTGATGGTGCTGTGGCCACTTTACTTTAACTCTGAGAAAACACTCAATTTATATTGTATGTTCAGTTTTATTTTCTCCGGATAAATTCCTGTTCTGTGTAATACCGTTTCAGACAAACTTTTCACTTTCAGGATTGTCTTAACTCCCATCATGGTTCACTCAACAGTGGGAATCTATAGAGGAGCATGCGAGTTAATGTTCTATGTAGGCTTCACATTATGACCAAGGGTTAGTATGTTTGAGTGTGTGTGTGAGTGTGTGTGTGTGTGTGTCCTTGTTTATGCTACTTTGTGAGCCCCATTTTTCCAACTTATACTACATTGTGAGGACCAACTGCTCCTTATGGGGCCCAAAGCCCGGGCCCCATAAGAAGAAGTCCCGTTGGTGGGTTAGGGGCTAGGTTTAGGACTAAGGTGTGAATTGAGGATGTGTTAGGTTTAGGGTTAGGTATGTACTGGTAATGGTTAGGTTATGAATAAAGGTCATGGTTAGGCTATAGAAATGAATGAAAAATGAATGGAAGTCAATGCAAAAGCCCCACAAAGATAGCAAAACAAACCTGTGTGTGTGTGTGTGTGTGTGTCCTTGTTTATGCTACTTTGTGAGGCCCATTTTTCCAATTTATACTACATTGTGAGGACCAACTGCTCCTTATGGGGCCCAAAGCCCGGGCCCCATAAGAAGAAGTCCCGTTGGTGGGTTAGGGGCTAGGTTTAGGACTAAGGTGTGAATTGAGGATGTGTTAGGTTTAGGGTTAGGTATGTACTGGTACTGGTTAGGTTATGGATAAAGGTCATGGTTAGGCTATAGAAATGAATGAAAAATGAATGGAAGTCAATGCAAAGGCCCCACAAAGATAGCAAAACAAACCTGTGTGTGTGTGTGTGTGTGTGTAAAAGTGACATAGTGATGTCACAGCCTTGCATTTTCACATGAGAACTCGATAGCTCTGAACAATCCAAGTCAAGCAATTTTTGGCTCAAGTGCACTCGACATTACAGAGAGATAATTGTGGGCTTTGTGTCTGTGAAGCCTCCAGAGATCCGGACGTTCAAACCCTCTTGGGTTTCAGACACTTTGATGATGCATTTAATGCCTGGAAAAACATTTACCACCTCAAAGATCACAGTTGGAATGATGTAAATGTAAAACTTTTCAAGTTAACCTTCACCTTATGCTATCAGGAGATGATGTCAACTTTAGATTTTAGTTTTTGAGACATAATTGTCTCAAGTTTTGTTGAGTATGTTTTCTATCAAATTCCACATTCACCTTTAACCTGCTAAGTCATTATTATAAATGAGCACGAATTATGTTATTATGTTTGATGAGTTAATGGGAACTTAATTTTATTGGGAACCTTATTCTAGAGTGACCTCTCTGATCAGGTCAATCAATCATTATCATTAAAAACTCTGTGAATACCTGATACTTTAGACTGCAGATGACATTAGTTTACCATTAATAGTGGATTAGAGGGGAGGTCTGGCCACACTGTTGTTGGAGCTGTCGCTTCACAGGTTGCAGGTTGGCCCCCTGACCTCTCCGTGTGAAGTTTGCATGTCCTCCTTATGCACATATGGGTTTCCTCCATATACTCCAGATTCCTCCCACAAACAAAATGCATGCATGCTAGATTAACTGGTAACTCTGAATTCTAGCTATTTCATTTATTTATTTAATAACCTTTATTTAACCAGGCAAATCCCACTGAGATCACAGATCTCTTTGCGAAGGAGGCCTGAGACTGAAGGTAGTCTAACATGCATGTTTTTGGTCTGTGGGAGGAAACCGGAGTACCCAGAGAAAACCCACGCAAGCACGAGAAGAACATGGGAACTCCACACAGGAAGACCCCAGGTCCAACCGGGGATTGAATCCAGGACCTTCTTGCTGTGAGGCAACAGTACTAACCACTGAGCCCTTATGCTGCCTGTTAGTTGAGAGTGTGGATGTTTTATTTTTCTCTGTGGCCCTGTGATGAACTTGTAACCTGTCCAGGGTGTACCTCTCCTCTCGCACGATGACTGCTGGAGATAGTCACCAACTGCCTCTCTACCTGAAAAAAGCAGGTAAAAAATAGGTGAATGCTGGATTGGAATGAAAGTATTTAAATCATCACACACGATAAGTATTTTTTTTTTTTCATTCATTCAAACTTTCTTTATACAGGTTAGTCCCAATGAGCCAAGAGGACTCATTTACAAGAGAGACCTGAATTTTAATTTTACTTTACTGTCTGAGCAAAAAAGTTTCTAGGAGCACAAATGTTGTTTATCCAATTTTGGTGCATGTTTGAAACTTTAGGGTGATAAATCCTAGTGGGCATCCATAAGGTACAAAGATGGAGCCAGCAGGTGGCCATTGTGGCCTTGGCCAGCATAGATTAATCTTTTGCCACCTCAAGTGCCACAACAATCATTTGAGGAAACTTTGGTTTTAAGCCATATACAATCTAGAATGCATAGTTTCTTCAGATAATGGGGTGGTCAGTTTACACACACATACAAATATAAATATAGTTTATGGTGGTGGCCATCTTTGATTTTGACTTGGCAACACAATTTTGATAGGGACCATTTTAATACCTAGAAGTATCCACACACCAAAATGGAAGTTTTGAATAATTGCTTTTTTTTTTTTTTACTTATCCAGCTCACAAGGTTTACATATATACTTATATGGTGGCAGCCATCTTGGATCTTGACGTGGCAATCCATGTTTTGAAATAAACCTTTCTTGTGCCTAGATGTTGGAAGTCGGTAATTCAATTTGTTTTCAATATATTGTGCTCAGAACAAGCAAGGACAGATGGGCAGACATCAGAGGGTATTTCCAATTCCCCCTCTTTGCTCTGTGAAGAAGAACTTTTGGATTCAGTTCCAATCAAGATGGTCATTTTAGATCTGAGCTTGGAAAACACAAAAATGGCTATAAGTCAGACAATTCTCCAAATACTGAGCTGCAGTTTGGTATTTATTCAAAAGCATCCCCAGCACAAATTTTGTGATTTTGTGTGCTAAGAGTTTACATCAGATTTATGTTTAATGCTTTGCCATAAACCATTAGTCAAAGCTGTTTGTTGGCAAAATACCTCGAACCACTCGATGGATTTTAAGGAAATTCAAGTAGTTATTTGATCTCCATCTACAAATAATGAACTTTTGGAGTTGATTAAGATGACCATTACAGTAACTGGTTTTTAAAACTAAAACAGGGCCATAACTCTGTTAATTATATAAAGAATTGAACTATAATTGGGTGTGGTAGATGATGAGTCTCATATCCATCATGAACTCCAAGCACTGCACAATGTGAGACATCTTTGCTTAAACCTTTGGCAATAACTGTTGGAGTAAACGCTGTCTGTCTGTTAGAATAGTATTTCATGAACAAGCAGACAAAGTTTAATAAAACTTGAAAAAAAATCCTTGATATACATCTGCAATTATTAGCTAAGGAAAAAGCTTGATTCAGGATGGCTGCCACAAACACTGTCCCTTGAAAATATAAAAATAGCAATAACTCAGCCAATTGGACAGATATTGAGTTAAAAACCTGATCTTGTAGTAGCTGAAAGTCATCCCCAACACATACCCTTAGAGCTAACAGAACTCCAGATATGCTGGATTACTCTTATCAAAACTGACATGAAAGGCAGAGGGATGCATTCCTCTCAGGAATGTTGTGGTTTGATTTTATATACAAAGATCTCTAGTTTATTTTTTTATTTTTTTCAGATTGTTATTAAATGCTGTTATACCATGTAGCAGCAAGCATTTTAAATTTCAATAATTTAATCTCACCTTTCTTATAAACAAACAAAAAAGCATATTTGATCTCATCTTATTTTTTCAGTGGCAATGGACTGTACCTTTCTATCTTATCCAGATACTCAAAGCTCTTTACAATCTGTGTCCTCATTTACCTATTCATACAGCACTCTCTACTAGATCTATGCAAAGACTAATTGAACAAATCATTCTAAAGAGACTAATCAGAGCTTTATCACATTCATACTCCGATGTGACACACATCGGAGGCTATGAGGATTCAGTGTCTTGCCCAGGGACACTTTGGCATATGACTGTTGGTGGATTTGAACCCCCAACTCTTGCATTGGAGGACAACTGCTCTAACCACTCAGCCACAGCCACAGTGTGAACAGAGAATGTTCTGTTGTATGACTCTGTCGGTCCTTTCTGCTGAGGATTATGACAAAGCGTTTTCTAACCTCTGCAGAATTTGTCTCAGAGAAATAAATATTGAATGATTCTATCTTTTAAAAGAAAAACAGTTATTTAGTTTAAAAGACTGATTGCCTTTAATCAAAGCATGACTATGTTCAAGGTCGTAAAATGTTTTTAAGAAGTGTGAGAAAAAGAAAAGTGGGATCTTTAAAGTTATGTTTAAAACTTAACCATTATCTTTATAATAGTTCACACCTGGCATAAATGACAGGCTTGACAGGTAAATTAAACTTCAGGACTTTACATTCTTCTTAGTGTAGAAATGTCACAGCAGATATGAACACAAATACTAAAAATCTTAAAAACCCAACACTAGGTATTAAATCATAATTCAGTTTTCATATTTCTAAGTGAGGAGAGTAAAATCCTTTGTGGCTCAGTTATAGAGCAGTCCTTAAAAACACAATAATCTGATTTAATCCCAGAGTTTAGCTTTGTTCCTCCACACTGACAGTTAATGAGCTATTGTAGACTCATTAATCACTTTGGACCATCCAGTTGTCTTTTAAATTGTATAATGAAAACACAGTACAGTGCAAACATTATGTAAATTAATATACAAACATACATATATACATACATATACATACATACATATACATACATACATACATATATATACTTATAAAGAGAAATATAGCCCTGCATCTACCTGCATTTTGCATTATTCAGACACGGACAAGGCTCTGACATGTTGGATATTTTGGGATTTCACCTGTTTGGGCTTCGGCCGCATGCGTCCTCTGAGTGCAATGGCTGAATGTCCATTTGGGCCTTGATGGATCACTGCCTGGCAGTACAGCCCCATCTGTAGCTTAACTGAACTTTTTTTTACCTCTTTCAAGGTCAGCGTGCGGTCAAATGACCGCGTGTGGCTAGTGAAAGTATGGCAAGCTATGTTGACATATAATTGGATTGTCAGCCACACGCGTCCGCAGATGCAATCAAAAGCGCGACACCGGCCCGGCCCTCACATTAAGCACAATATTATGGCCCAGCCTGCGCCTAATCCGGGTCGGGCCAGGCTGGGCTGGGCTCCGGGTTCAGGTTATGAAATGACAGCTCTACCTCCAACAGCAGCTGCTGGTTCATTTGTGGTGGAAGCTATGACATAGTTTAAACTGTTTATTATTTGTGTTGGTAAAATTGTATGCTTCTTTATTCAGTTTTAATCCACAATATTATTATGTAAACGTTGTGCCTTTGTCAAGAACACAGCATAAGTCACTGTGAGCTCAAATAACAGGTCTAGATCATTTTAGGATCCAACAATATTCAATCAGGTCATCTGGACAATTTTTATTACAAAGTTTTTTTTGGGGGGGGGGGGCTGAAACGTTTCACCTTCCATCCAGAAGGCTTCATCAGCCAAGGAATCACACAGCACAAAACTGATTATTCCCCCAACAGCTTACTTGGTTTTGAACCAGTTTGACATGACTGTCGATGTGGGAGAGGGCCGGCAACGGAGGAGGGGCGCGCCAAAGAGAACATCTTAGCACCAACAAAACTGGTTTGTTCCACTTTGGAGTAAGCTGTTGGGGGAAGAGTCAGTTTTGTGTTGTGTGTTTCCTCGACTGATGAAGCCTTCTGGATGGAAAGTGAAACATTTCAGCACAAAAAAAAAAAAAAACTGTCCGGATGACCTGACTGAAAATTGTTGGATTGTATACCTGGATTATTGAGCATGGAGTTTGTTGATCATTTTATAATGTTTCTAAATGTCCATTCTGCCATTTAGCAGAACCTTTTATACATAACAGAATCAATCACAATTTTTTTTTATACTTATTGCTGATGTACTTAGGGTTTCTCTTGTTCTCTGATTTATTATTTACATATACAGCTTGATGATGGTGATGGCAGAAGGGAAAGTCAGGAAATGGTGTGTTTGTTGTTTATGATATCATCATCATAATTAATGAGACATCTGCAGTTTTCCTAATATTGTGCTACCCCACTCTGCATCTAATCCTTGTACTACCATTACTCATATTTAAGTTTTTATGTCCATTTGTCAATCATTTTTACTTTTATTTTCATTTAGTTTTGGATGGGCATGTCTAAGAAAGTCTCCCATCATGTCTGTTTTTGTAGCTTTAATCTCTTGATGTAGTAAGTGATCATGGCCAGCTGATCCCTCTGCTGTCAGAATTATTGCCATTCTTCTAAAAGCACTTTCAAGAAATGCTCCTAATTGCTTAATTGACATTTAATGTTTTTGTTTTTGCAACAAATCACTTCTGATTTCTGTGTCTTTTATCTCGGTCTGCCAATCAGCAATCAGTTACAGTTTCATCCAGCTGCTCATCAAAGAAGTTCCTGGGTTTTTTGTTTTTATATATAATTTTCTTGTTCTTCCTCTGGATGTTTTTTATTCATATGAACTTACAAGCTCAATGGTTTGTTACAGTAGACAGAGTTAAAACACTCATTGGCTTTCATTTTAAACCTTTTTTTTATTAAACAAATTAGTCTTAGCCTCAGTATAACCCCATAATAAAAACTAATGAGCAGAGGAGACGTAAAAATCTCAAGTGAAGAATAACAAACAGTGAATGTGTGCTGATGAAGATATATAGAAAAAGGAAATCCAGGGTTAGAAATTACAGAGACCACAGATGAGTGAGCTAGAGTTTCACAAAGTCACGCAAATCACCTCCTGCCTCCCGCTTACACACACACACACACACACACACACACACGCACGCACACACACACACACACACACACACACGCACGCATGCACGCACGCACGCACGCACGCACACACACACACACACACACACACACACACACACACACACAGATCCTCAACTTTTTAGCACCCTGCTGCAAAGGTACAGAATCTGACTGGAGGTTTAATCCAACCCATGTGAACTGTACAAGCTGCCAAACACCATTTGCTTCTCTGGAAAACGAGCCTGTGACAGTTTGAAGCTGAGGTGTCGGTCCAAACTGCTGCTGCCCCTCACAGCTGCATTCTCCAGACGTTTGACTGACACCGTGTTTTAATCTGTCTCTTAACCATTTCCAAAAATCATTTCTTGTCTTTTGGGGCTTAAATATTGTAAATTGCAAAATATCAGTTTCTTTGTGATGCAAAATAGGAAGAAAAACAAATTTTCAACAAGTCCCCCACCCCCCCCCCAAAAAAAAAAGCAAAATTAATTTAAAAATGATCTTTATATGTATATGTGTGTGTTTTGGTGTGAGCTGCAGCCCGTGACCCTCCCTGCCCTGCTCTCTCCTGCTCGTTCAGCTCTCCGGGTGTCATTTTCAGGTCAGGAGACTGTAAATATACAGAGTGAAACCCCAGAGCCATAAATCAGAGCGAGCAGCCTCAACTCCCTCGTGTGCAGATAACATGAGATCTGCCTGCTGGACAAAAGGAAAGCACATTTTTTTACATTAGATGTTAATAAAAATCATAATAAGCACAGCAAGGCCTGCTGCTACTGATATAAAATATATACACAATTACATTACCATCATAAAATCTTATTCACTTCTATCGCCTCAATTTTGCTGTAACAAATGTTTAAATGGCAAAGATAGAAAGAAAACGTGTCCATGCAGGGCAGTGTTTACATATTTATAACAGCAAAGTGTAAGCAGTCACAACAAGTAAACAACAAGTGCTGTGATGAAATAAATACTTTAGAGAATCTGTGAGAACTATAAATCCCCTGTTCATTAGCATAAAGAGGGAGCGAGCTTACCTTATTTTAAAGAATGCATTTTACCTCCTGCCTTGTGTTGTGTCAAAAAGATGAGGAGAAACAGGAAGTTTCTTAATATTTAACAATTTATTGAAGTAATTTGAAGCAGAGCATCCCATTGAGACCACACTTTAACATCTGTCTGACCTCAGATTGTCATTTGAGCAAAGCTTAGCAGCAAGACACAACACCACCAATCCTGTCATCATGGAGGCCGTGTCTCTTAGAGGACAGCAAGACCTAACATTGAACTGTGGACATCACAGTATCAGTATCAGTATCTTATCTGTGGGTTTGATTTTTCCACAACATTTTTAACAAAGATCTGATCTGTTGGGGCTCAAAGTATGTGAGCATGATCACTCTCAGCTGCTACCACGTTGAATTTTAGCTCAATATCTGTAAAACTGACAGTTTTAGACATTTTTGTGCTTCTAAAGTCGATTTGCTGGGGCTGCCATTTTGTTTCAGAGCACTTCAGTGAAACTTGTTTACTGATTCATGAGATATTCTGCTAACATATTGGATTGACTTCAATAGTTTTTGTCAAATATCTTAAGTGATATTTTAATGCATGTCATGAGGATGACACATAACTACTACCAAACCAAAGCTTAGCTCTGTAAAATGACAGTTATATTTTTGTGATTAGGTCAGTAGCTGTGGCGGCCATCTTTAATTAGATTGACTCCAAAATGTAATCATTCCCTCTAATTAATCTATTCTGAGAGTGCACTGGTTTATGAGATATTTCACTGAAAACAAATGAACAAACAAAAACAGTAAATTTCTTGGTGGGCAATAATTAGTGGTTTAGCGTTGAAACAATCTTGTGAGAATCTTAATGAGATGGAGTTGCTTATTCAGAAAAAAACAAAAGCTGCTGGTTTAAAACATTTCAGGCTCCATTCATCTAGTAAATACTAATTCAGTGCAGAGTACAGAACAAACAATATGCTGTTTTTACAAAAAAAGAAAAAAATACTCAAACTTCTTTAATGGAAAAATTTAACATTACACATTTACAAAGGAATACATGTTCAATAAAAAGTGTCATGTAAAATATTTGACTGCATAAACAGTAAATGTACTGTACTTCTACAGCAACTTTCTAACTTATCAAGACACTCAAATCTCTTTACAACACAATCTGTGCCTCGTTTACCCATTCATACAGCACTCTAATATATCTGTACAGAGAATAATCAGAGCTTTATCACATTCATTCACTGATGGGACACACATCGGACACAATGAGGGGTTCAGTGTCTTGCCCAGGGTCACTTCAGCATGTGGCTGCTGGCAGAATCAAACCCTCAACTCTTGCACCGGAGGATGACTGCTCCCCAAAGTAACATGGAATATGTGTACATCTACCAAGAGCAGGCCATCTTCACAGACTGAGCAACTCTGCAAGAAGGAGACTAGTGAGAGAAACCACCAAGACACTTGTGAGAACTCTGAAGGAGTTACAAGCTTCAACGAGATGGGAGAGACACAGCATACAGCAACTGTTGCCCCAGTTCTTCACCAGTCTGAGCTTTATGGGAGAGTTGCAAAAAGAAATCCACCGGTGAACTAAACACATTAAATATCCATGAGAGTTTGTTTAGACTGTTCAGAGACTCTTGTTGAAATGTTAAATTAGCTTTATTTTTTTATTCTTAAAAAAGGCCCATTTAAATTGTCCATGACTGATTTATGACAGCAACAAAAATATACAACATTCAACTGTGTGAATAATTTTCTATATTCTTTAAACAATCATTATTAGTTGATAATAATATGATTCACTCATTCTAAACTGTGTGTTAATGGTCCTTTGGAACATATCTCCATAATTTAATCAATATGATGCATCAGAGAAAGATCGTTATCCAATCAGATCGCAGTATCTCATTCCAGCTCGATACCAAATGAGGAGACTCACATATCAAACTCACAGCGCTTGTTTTCAGGGAGGTTATCATTTTATTCTCAGTTAGATTAGAAAGAGATAAAAAAAGATTATGTTTACCTTCTGGTATCGTTAAATATCTTGTGCACCTCTGATATTAACACCAACTGAAAAACAACTTTATATATATATATATATATATATAAAGTTGTTTTT
>NC_056498.1:89670985-89679676 GCF_014905685.2 Nematolebias whitei
CTGCCCCCTCCCCCCTTTGTGACAGAAGCTATGTGATTGGCCGGCCTGACAGGAAAAAGCGCCACAGATCCAGGCTAGGGGAAGGGGTCGCTGTGTTTTATGAGCCATTAAAGTTTTATTCATCCCTGCACAGAGGCAGCCTTCAGCCACGGGGTCACCATGCTTTAAATAAACTCCCATCCTTCCCCACCACCTCCCCCAATATCATTCTTCTCACCCACCACCCCTTCCTCCTCCCCTCTGAAAAAAAAACCCTTTCCACCCACAGACTTAATGGACTGTTTATTGTTTGACGTTGGAGTCCGACTCCATCATTTTTCCCTCTCTGTTTTTGGCCTCCACTTGTGTTTAGTGGTGTGCAGCAGCGAGTGATGTGGTTTCGCTGCATATTTCTGCAGCATGTGTTGCTTCTCTCTGTCAGTAATTCAGTGCGTGTTGGAGCTCTACAGACGGGCACAATATTTCTAAATTCCTTCGTGCTTTGTGATTTTGTCTTTGGTAGAATCGTCCCTGTGCTCCTCTTTGTTCACGAGCACACACTCTTAAAGAACATGACTGAAGCTGTCATTCTTATACAGAAACTTGTAACAAAACGTTTCCTGAGCCGCAGTGTTGTGCTGGTGTCCACCTCATCCCAGCCACTAACCATCAGCTTTCTATATTTCATTCAGGCTAATCATCAAACAATGTATGAGAGCAAATAAACTCCCATTTGAAGTGACAACAAACAGTGACTGAATGTGACATGATGAGGAGAAAAGCCAAGAAAGGCCAGAAACAACAGATAAACTTGTTGCCAGAAGAAAAAAAAACATGTTTTTTACACCCCCAACCCCCACCCCACAACACACACACACACACACACACACACACACACACACACACGCACACACAGACACACACACACACCTTCAGCTGCTGTGATCAGTTCAAGTTGCACTTTATTCAGAAAGCATGCTTCCATTTGTAGCTTTTTCATTTTAAAAAGCAATCAAAGCATGTTTAAACATAATTTTGAAGACACTTTGACAATTCACCAGAGAGGTATGCAATTATTTATATTTGCATTTGCATTACACACTAAAAAATATTTTTGCTAAATGTATTGGCAATGCAAAAAGTCTACACGTATGTTTCAGAATAGGCAGCAACTATATTAATTAGTCTTGGTAAGGGAAAACAAAGAAACATTTAAATATTTGATTAACCCTTTTATTATTGCAGTGCAGCATACTGTCAATGAGTAAAATCACACATCACATCACAGATTTGAATAATTAATATATTACTTAATAAATGTAAGAATTTTTACATCTCACATTTTTATTTGGTTGTAAAGTACACCCAATATGATTAGTATGTACGAACCAGCCAGATCATTAGGAACATGTAGAATTCGATGTTTCCTAAGACTCAGATGAGGAGACAAAAAGCTGCGTCCAGTTCCGACCCCAAGCTTTAGGGGCCATAACTTCTTTTAAATGTTGCTTTTAGCTACGACGACCATTTATTGCTGATTTTTAGACATATCTTTGTATTGCTTCTTTTAGTTACATTTCAGCTTATTGCAGTTAAATTCTATTTAGTTTTTTTGTAAACAACTTTAAATACATTTACTGTTAAATGTGTGCTGCACAAATATTTGTTCATTTTACTGTTTGTAAATTATTATTTGCTGAAATATGCAAACAACGTGCAGTGTGTGCTGACATTTAAAAAATATCAGAACTGTTTATTGATTTTCTGTAATCACAGGTTTCCTACAAATGTTTTAATCGATTTATAGATCACAAATATTTTTCCAAAGCAAGATTCTTTCTTTTCTTTCTTTTTTTACATTTGTAAACACTGTTGTGCAAAGACTTCAGTTGAACCACCGCTCGTGTTCGAACAGTTTGACTGATGTCCCACAATTTCCTTGGATATTCCTGAAACTGCATGTTTTAAACATGCAAATAAAAAATATAGTAAAATAACTACTTCCAAAAATAAACTGATTAAAAAAAATATATGTGATTTAATTGGAATTTTGAGAAATGGAAACTGTTTTGTGTGTGGACGATTGTTTGTGTAACTCACGGTCGCTGCAGCCGTGGTCACGGTTGTAAAAATGGTGTTTGTTTTACAAACCGCTGCTTGGCGTCTCTGCAGCTGATAGGCATTCTAACAGTTCATCAAACTGGACTTTGTGGCTCATACCTGCAGCAACATGCCCTTCATGTGCAGTCATTTTCACCCAGGCTCTTTTTGATTGGATTTATTGACAATAAGCTTTAAACAGGCGGCGGTCCATCAGCCTGCAGCTCCAGCAGCAGGCTGCAGTCAGACACAAGATATTTGTGGATGGTGGGGACTGCTGCAGAGTTTGCAGAGGTTTTTTACAAGTTGTGTTACAGCTGACCCTGTTCTCAACTTTGACCTCTGACCCTAGCAGTGATCTGTCAAGAGAGGGAGATGCTTAACACAAAATGGAGCCTGGTTCAGGAGTCAGAAAGAGAGAGAGAGGAGCACAGGCTGAGAGGGTTTACCGCTCACAGAGGACTCATTTATCCTCTCTATCGCCCGGCTGTGATTTTTCTTCCACCTCTCCTTTGCTTTCTCTTTTGTTTTCACTGCAGGGACACTGTTGCTCTTTCTTTCCATACATCCCCATCTTTCTCCTCCTGTTTGTCCTCCCCTCCACTCATCCTCTCACCCCTGCTCTGGTTGATATTGGACAACAGCACGCCGTCACCAGTGGCCACCTCCACAGGCGCAGGATTCACTGCGAACCAGAACCAGCAGGACTTTTGGGGAGGGATTCTGAGAGACGAGCCTTTAATGAGAGCGAGGCCTCATCAGCCAGGGAGAAAAGTATGCTAATGATATGCAACACACACCAAAAGGAGCCTGGGCAGGCGAGGCAGGCGCTGGCCGAGCTCCTGCTGAGCTTTGAGGAAGATGAGCAGCTCAGGTCAGAAGAATGGCAACAAAGACACCTCCTCCTTCTCTTCTTCTTTCTTTTCCTGCGCCCTGCGTCCACGAGGGCACACAAAGGCAAACTGGTTAACAACTAATCTGAGAGATCAAGTGACTGCACTCATGTTTGTGTGTTTGAATCCCTTATTGGTGTTGCAGCTGAAGATGAAAGACGTTTGTTTGTTTTTTTTACTGTCAGATTTAAGTAATTTTTGAGAATTTTCAAAATTTAAATGTTGTTGTTAAATGTTTAAACCCATTTTAAATTGAGAGAAAATTAACATAAATTCATTTTGACACTCCATTTGAACGTTTTAGCTTTCAGCACTACTGCTATACAATAATAACCTGTAAAACGTGTTTGTCAACAATCAGAAATTATAATCATATTGTATTCCTTTTATTTATTTTTCAGCAATAACCATTGTTTTTTTTTTTTTTTTTTTTTTTTTAATAATTGCTTAAACAAACATTTTTGTTTTGTATTTTATCGTTATGGTATTTCATTGTGTGCCCTAAAAGTTATTATTTTTAAATAATTTGAATAATGAATTATTTTTAACAGTAAATGTAAACAAAGTAAATAATTCAGATTGTAATCGAAACATGACCTGTTTTTGACTTAACTCGCTTTATATGGTGAACATCTCATTTTAGGATCAGGAGTGCGCATGCGTAATTAAAACGAGCAGTAAAAATAATTCTTGTGAAAATGGACTTCATGCCGCTCGGAACTTTGTAGTTTTCTTGTCATGAGTGCGTGTGGAACAATAAAGAGCGCTGCGTGCGTGTGTGAACAATAAAGAGCGCTGCGTGCGTGGAGCAGCATCAGCACCGGACACGGCGGCTCCTCCTCGGCTCTGTGGCCGCTCGGAGCGTCGCCTCCTCCGGCCTTTCATGCCCAGTTCAGCCGCTGCACAACAACCAGTAAAAGGATGCTGATGGTTAAATATGGAACCCCACACACGTTTTCTCCTCCGCCGCTCTCGGGTGGGACTGAACAGGAGGAGAATGAGAGTGGCACCTGATGATGTGGACTCTGACACGTGCTAATTGCTGCTCAGCTCTCCAGATTATTTCAGCGCCCCGGGGTGCCGCTGCGCTATGACGTCACATCGCACAAAAAAACATTAACAATTATTTAACAAGGCGCGTTTTTTTAACTCATATTTGGAAAATGTTTCTAACAAATGCATTTATTTATTTAAATACATTTAAAAAGTTATTATTTCTCGTTTGTAATTGTTATTTTTGTTGTGTAAGGAATTGGTGCTAAGAAAAAATAAGATTAATTAGATCTGAATTAATAGTTTTATTATTTCAATTTAATTCTAAAATTAATAAGCTGACAATGATGAAACACTAATTGCTCTGTTTTGATTTTGTTTGGGAGAATTGTAAACAGTCAAAAACATAAATCTCATTTCAAAGCATTTCAGTTTCATCTTTTTAGCCATGAGATAAAAATGTAACTTTGATAAATAAATGCCATAGTCATAATCAAAAATATCTTCATAAGTAATGAAAAGATCAGACTAAATTAGATCAATTTAATTAGACGCACATATATTTTGATCGATCAGCCTGATGTTGTTCATGAATATGATTCTATTTTCCGCCTTGCAGCCTGAGGTGAGCAGCTCCTCCTCTCTGCTACATGACCTGTTGTGTTTTACGGCCTCGCATCAGTTATAAAGTCTGTGTTGTTGCTCAGGCAGCTCCAGTTGGCCACTTGTTTACGACACCAGTAATGCTGGTAATTGTTATGGTTGAGATTACCTGTCAAGAGCACCAGGAAAGGGGGGCTTGGAGGAAGGCGTTGCTACCCTGACAAGGGGTTATGGGGGGCTGGAAGGCCCAAGGTGGGGGTTAGTGAGATTGGGGATTGGCAACAGAGGAGGGGAGGCTGATGACTTCTCCTCAGATAATCAGCCACCCCGGCCTCTGGGATAATTCAGCTGTCAATGCCACCTAGCAGGGCCCAGCATCAGGGCAGCCGACCCCAGCTGGCGTCTCCCGTTTGGACCGAGGGAGGGGGTGAAGGGGTGCAGGAGCAGAAGATGGAGGGAGGCGTCATCTCATCTCGTGTCAGAGTTTAAATGCTTAAAATTAAAGCCATTTTGAAGAAGAGAGGAAACAAGTGTCAGCAAAATATTTGTCACACTCTAAATGTGACAATGTTTAACTCTTCTAACATAAAAAAAAATAACAATTTATCATCTTACTTTAGATTTACTCAACAACTTCAACATTTCTGAGTAAATGTGAGGGTTTCACGTGTTTCATGGAAATCTAAGGTGCAATGCAGATTTATTATTCTGAAAGGCTTTTGGGTCTTGCATAGATAACAAATGGTTTTACTTTTAATTTTTTACAAGTTAATGTTTTAATCCTCACAAAAGTGATTGAAATTTGTGTAGCAGCTCTTATTTTTGCAGTTTTGAAGCAAACAGAAAGTTTAAACTAAAATAAGCCTTAATGCATTAAGTCATAATGTTTAATCAATAATGTATTACTTAATACATTTGAATTTTCTTTTTGCCTTCAGCGTTTCATGCATCTAAATTTGAGCACATTTTCTGGCCTTTTGAATTCCACTTGTTTTTCATCAGCCTCTCGTTGTCTTCCTGGACACGCTTGCATCATTTCGAGAGCAGCAGCAGCTAAAATGGCAGGAGAATCACTTCTGGAACGGTTTTTCAGAGCAGTTATCAGTGTCAATCCTGGAAGGCTGTCTTTATCAATGACACTGTCTGATGTGGAGGGAGGTGGAGGGGGGTGGAGGAGGGCGGGGGTTCCTATAGCTGCCAGTTTACAGCGTAAGAGCAGAGAGCAGCTGAGAGACTGTCAGAGGCTTGGTTAACAGAGCAGTTGGTTATCTGTATCGTCTGCGGTGGAAGAACTCTGCTTCGCTGCTATTCCTGCGGGATCACGTCCCGGCAGGAAAACTCTGTACGCTTTTACTCGTCAAATATTTTAGTTGTTTTTCTTAGTTTGTAGTTTGTCTTCAGATTGTTTGTGTAAGCCCACATGTTTTATGTTTATGTCACTTCTGGATATGTAATCAAATGTTTGCTCTTCAGTATTTTTCCTTCTGAGTTACACACATGTACATGTTGGACATTTTATGCCATGTTTCACCTCATTTTGTATATTTTATTTATTCAGTTAGTTAGGGACCTGTCTACAATCAGAATATTGTTACAAAGCATTAATTTATGAAGCATTATTAAGTGTCAAAACACTGTTAATGTATTAAAGCAGGCTCACTATTAGTCAAGATGCTGTACTTTTAGTCATTTAGGTAAAAGTAAACCTTTTTGCTCAACCTACATATTTCTCTTCTCAGCTTTGTACGCCAAAACAAGATTTTTATTTACAGATACTCATGCATGTATCTTACTGGCAACTGTTTGATATTAAAAATCTAAATAATAAAGAAAAACTTTGTAAAGAGTGAGAGGGAAAGTAAATGTAAATCAAATGCTAACTCTTTAGAAGAAAATAATCAGCATTGTTCTTTTTATCGTATGCACTGCATCTGCTTATTAACAGTTTATTAAGTGTCAAAATCCTAATAATTTACTGTACTGTTAGCTATGATTTAGTAATTTATAAGAGTTCCCTTAGTGTAAAGTGCACAGTTTGTAATTTATGGTTTAAAAGTTGATAACTGAGATATATCTGTGAGTTAAAGTTAAGTTTTATACTGAAGTTTGTAATTTTTTTTCCACTTTACAAAATTTGCCAACAGCCAGTATTTTCAAACGCTGTAATTTTGCTACATTTGTCAAAATAGTAATTAAATATGAAAAAAGGCTTTTGCAGAACACTTAGAAGTCATGTGATGGACGGTTTCGTTCATTTGGCTCGAATAAATTTATTTTGTTTTTGAGTAATCCCCAAAGAGTGTTTCTCTTGTTTGTCTTTTTTTTAATTCGTCCAATTAATTTTAATTTAACTCGAATAGAATCCTCCCTGCTTTTAACCACCCGTGCTTATCAGTCTTACTGTCACAAGCCATGAATCAAAAAGCAATTACTTCATATCTTACTTTGCATCTTCACGCTTTTATTGCTGCGGTTTAATCCCTCATCTGGTTGACAAAATGGAACATCATCATGATCCCCATCGTCCTTACAACTTTACCAAGAAAATTATATTAACACGGTCTCCTCTCGATATTAAAAGTAAAGCACAATTCCATTTCTTTTTCCAAACGATGGCATTAGAGGCACACGTGCATTTATCAGCAGAGAGCACAGAAGTGAGGTTATAAACAATGCCATTCATTATCTGGCCCAGATGCAGCGATTGTTGATTAAAGGGCTTTGAATGTAACACACACTCTCTCTCACACACACACACACACACACACACACACACACAAACACACACACACACAGATGGGTGGACATTAGGAAAGGAGGAGAGGCCATCTGAATAGGCTGGAGGGACATTAACTGCAACAATGATTGATATTTGCCGTGCAGGCTTTTTAATGGTATTGTTATTCCTCAGAGTTATACCCCGTCCTCCCCACATCTCGTCTCGCAGATAAATGGAGGTGTAATAATGAATAGAAATTATCCTGATTATTTTGGTGGAGGTGTGGGAGAGCGAGCGAGGCGTGAATCATAATCTAACATGAACCTTAACGCTTAGTCAACAACATCTCCTGGATTTGTCTCCTTTTTTATAACCAAGTGCTTCTGCAAAAGAAAAACAGGAAGATTATGTGTTCAGCTCAAAACTTGTGGTGTAAAAAGCTAAACACAAATGTGTAAACGTCAAGAAAATATTCAACTCTGGATGAAATCATATTTTCTGTTATATGAAGTTTTACAACATATTCAGCATCTTGTACCTTCATGAAAACATCAAAGTAAAAAATAAAAAAGTGTATTTAGAATAAACCTAAAGCAAAAGCAGACTTCTGCTTAACACTGTAAAAAAAATCCCCTGTAATCTTAATTACTTCTGCTGTCCTCAGAGCCTGCTGAGTGTTGATTGTGAGAACAGCTGAAGTGGACATCGCCAAAACCACATCATTTGATGTGAGAGGCCAGATTGTCCAAAGCAGTTGTGTTTATTGCCCTCTCTCTCCTCTGGCACCTGCTGCAGCACCGTCGGCCTGCCAGGACACACATGCAAACACACCTACACTTCTCAACTCTCCTCTCCATTTAGCCTCTTTCCACTCAAATGGTGGTCATTATCACTTCACAATTACATTCACAGGCCTCAGCTGCTGGTCCACCGGTGGCGTGCATGGGTTTGTGAAACCTAAAAGCGTGCAGCCACCGTGAACGCGCCATAAACACCAGAAGTTAAACATGCATTCTCATAATGGAAACAAATAAATGTTTGATTTGCGCTTTGAGCAAACCAGAGATTTGAACTTTAATGGGATGTTTTACAGCTCATGTTGTGATAAACAAAAAGCACTAAAGGGACTTATAATAAATACTTATAATTTAGACCAGGGGTCTTCAACCTTTGCAATAAAAAGAGCCATTTTTGCCACTTTGCTCACTAATTACGACGTCCGGAGCTGCAAAACCTGCTTCAGCTCTACAGTTAACTGGTGGCTCATGGACCACTACAAGTTTGTTGGAGATAGTTTCTCCGGCAGTGGGGGTGACATTATAAAACGAAAAAATGTCAAACTGTTATTAACATTTATTGATATTTTTACATTTTAATATAAAATAAAAGACCAGATTCATGCAA
>NC_056498.1:89680076-89694187 GCF_014905685.2 Nematolebias whitei
TTATAAAAATTAAAACACTGGACTCTGCAGGCTGATGTGAGTTCTCTTGCTTGTTGAAGAATTAAGTATCCTATATAAAGTATAAATTAAAGACGGTATAAAATTAGGCCAGTTTGTTGGATATCCAGTTACATTTATAAAGAAAAATAAAATCAAAGTCAACTTTATTGTCAAAACTGCAATATGTACAGGACATACACAGGGTTTAAATGTCATTACACTCAGACCCCTGGTGCAACAATAACCATTAAATATTTAATAAAACATGAGCATAAAATAAAATAATAAAAGTATGATACAATCCTGAATTGTAAGTACAGTAGTATATATATATAAAAAGTATATCTACAAATATGAAGGTCCTGACATTGACATTTTGAAGTAAAGTGACGAAGTAACATATGAAGTGAATGTACACAGTACATGTATGAAGTCCTTGATATTGATATAAAGGTAAAGTGACATATGCATTATAGTAAGGCTTGTTAAAAATGTAAACAATAGTGCAAATTGAACGAGCACGAGTGTGTGTTGAGTGTATAACCCGTTTTTAATGATGCAGAGTTCAGTGTTAAAAGTTTTTGTGTTGTGTGGAAATGTGCGAAAGTTTTGTGTTAAGGCGGTACAAGAGGGAGGGGAGGCAGAGAGTTTAACATCCCGACTGCCTGATGAACAGAGCTGTCCCTCGGTGTGCTAGTTGGAGCCCGGAGACGCTGCAATCTCCTCCCTGATGGCAGCAGACTGAAGAAGCTGTGGGTGTGTAGGATCACCCGCCATGCAGAGGGCTTTCCAGGTGAGGCGGGTGCTGTGTACGTCATGTAGTGAGGGGAAGGAGGTGCCAACGATCTTCTCGGCTGCTCTCACAATGTGCTAAATAATAATAATAATAAATAGTTTATTTGACATTGACTTTGCTTTTTTGTGTTTTATTCTTAGTGTTAACAAAGCTACTCACCATAATCCTTCTCAGTTATTTGTCTTACAGATGTTCCAAAACATTCTGGTGGTTTTGAGAGAAAAATCACGCTGTGACACTAGAAGTCGACAAAGTGGCTAACAAACTACTAGCATGATGTAGTCCACTTGTTTTATGACTTGTATTTGTACTATTCTTCACATATTTGAAAATAACATGAAATCTGCTGAAACCAGCCATTTGCATTGTTGTTAATACTTGAAATAAAATTCAGTTTAATTTTAGTTTTGGTCAAAGCCTGAAAGAGCTGCTGCAGAGGCACCAAAGAGCAACATGTGGCTCCAGAGCCACATGTTGCAGACCCGTTCATGCTCAATAATCCAGAAATAAAATCCAACATTCAATCATTGTCTTATAATTTAGATTGACTTTCACCTGTTGTGTTTTGTACAATTTTTTTCTCATTCAAACTCTTTATTTTAAATATCCATATGTATTTTGTTTTGCAACCTGACATGACAAACTAAATTAACCCAGTTTAATTTTTAGCAGGGATGTGACAGTGTTGGTTTAACCTTATTTATCACCTACTGCCAAAATAAAAAGGGGGATGCTAATGTTTTCTGCCTTTTTCTTTGTGTGGTCCTGTGCCTTTTACCAAAATACCTTGAGGTCTATGAGACAAATTAAAAACATTTGCAAAAAGTAATCATTTGATACACATCAATAATAATTAACTTATGGAGTTATCCTGTCACAAACATTTACACCTCCAGATGCAGGAAGAGGGCCACCTGCATCATGAAGGACCCCACTCACCCAGCACACACACTTTTTGCCCTGCTCCCCTCAGGCAGGAGGTTAAGGAGCATTAAGTGTAGAACAACTAGACTGAGGAACAGCTTCTACCCTGAGGCTGTTAGACTCATGAATCTCTGACCAGAACAATCACTGTGAAAAAACATCATGTTGCTGCTGATCTGTTTCATGTTGCTGCTGATCTGTTTCATGTTGCTGCTGATCTGTTTCATGTTGCTGTGTTCATGCGTGCTCATCTGCTCACACAGACTCATGTTTGTGCTGCTGTTCGACATATTGTTTTTATGTTATTAGTGCTTAGTGTATTATTTAGTTGATGTTTTTCTTAGTTCATATCTTAGATCTTATTACTGTTTTTCTTTTACATTTTATTGTTGGATGTAACTGGGACCCTGTGTACATAATGTCGTTCCACCACATGTACCACATGAGATGCGAATGACAAATAAATATCTCTGAATCTCTGAATGTCTGATTTAATATGGCCACCACAACCACAAAACACATAAATGTCTATAATTTTACAGATATTAAAGTAACATAATTTGAGTGCTAACATAGTGTGCAAGGTCTTTGTTTAAAATTATGTGATTAACTATTTGGAACTCTTTGTCTGTTAGCAAAATATCTCCTGCAACTCGGGATAGATTTTAACTAAACTGTCATGGCTTAATGAATAAATGTACATCTACAGCTGATTGGTTTTTGGAGTAAGCTCAATTCAACTTGGCTGCCACATCTGAACTTAACACAAAAATGTCTTTGATTCAGGTAAATTAACAGACATGGAGCTCACATTTGTCGTGGTAGTTGCTGAAAGTCATTCACAACATACTCCAAGTGCTACTCATGAGCAAAGTTTGGCTTAAAACATTTAGCATGATCTGTTGGAATCAATCCTGTTTGAATGTGTCGTGAACACAGGTTTTAATGAAACTTTCCACATATTTTGTCAGGTCCGCTAATCAACACATTTCTATAAAAAAACTGCACTAATTTCCATACTTTCATTTTATTGAACCGGTCATAAAGGCATCCCTCCATTAAAGTACAGCTAGATGTAATCAAAACCATAAAGAACCTTTTTCTCTTCAGCTCTCGTGGTCTTAGTTTCATTTATACCTTTGTTTTCTCTCTTCTCCAGTTCATCCAACATGTGCATCGTCCACTCCTTCCCTCTCATCGTATACAGTACTCCCTTTTCCTGCGGCGAAATGTTGTGATGCCTTCCTCCAACATCTTCCCCTCTCTTCTTGCGCCACCCTTCTTCCCTCTCTCAGTAATCAGGGCCAGATGGAGGCAGAGATGGTGTGATGCAGGGAGGGAGGATTGGGTTTGGTCCCAGCAGTGTCTCAGAACGTGGGGAGCTGTCAGCCCTGCAAGGAGAGAAGAATTCTCGAGCAATAAAACAGGGATTTATCACCACTCTACCGCCGAGAGAGAAGGGAGAGGGTGTGAGGCAGAGCAACGGATGAAAAAAAATCAAGAAAGTCAGATAATGAAGGGTGACGTGGGCGAGAAAAAAAAAATGATAGGCTTAGGAAGAGAAGTGGAAAGCAAAAGGAAACCCAACTCCTCATCATCAAAAAGTGTGAGATGGATGAAAGAGGTTGAAGAAAGAAACATCCAGAATGATGCTGCTGGAAAAGGCCCTGATGGAAAAGACAAGAGGGGAGTAAAAATTGCAAAAGGCAGTTAGACGATGACACCCACAGCTCATCTGCTCAGCTTGCAGCAGCAGCCTGACAAATTCTCTCCTGCCATCTGCACAATCCAGGGTGATGAGCGTCTGTCCAGAATCTAATGTGTTCAAAGGATGTGATGTCAAGCAAAAAAAAGAGTCAATCTCCCCACTGGGCCAAATGAACCTGCTAAAATAACCGCTCTCCACAATCGGCTGTGTAATTGAAACCAGAATGTGGAGGATTTGATAAATTGCTTGACCCTGCAGGAATGTTAAGGTCATAAATTTTTAGTGCATTTTGGTGGTGCTGAGATGTGCAGAGGTCTATGTTAAGAACAGTGATGTGTGCCTGAAAATCACAGAAATGAAACTGGCTCTTTTTATTAAGTCAAGGCATCGCGGTAGAGATGGTGGAGACAAACTGATTGTGCACTGTGTGCTCATAGAACAACCAAAACCAACACACACAAGCTCACAAATGACCAGATAACCTATAAATCCTGCAATTGCTCAACATGTTTGGTACTTTATCTTAAAGTAGTAAAGATTAATTGTTGAGATAAAAGCATATAGTTGCATCATAAAACTCCCTACAGACCTGACACAACAGTATATGATCAGGTTAAAATTTGATTTAAATCTAAGAAGGTACAACGATAAACACCATACAGACCAAAACAGCATCAGTCTATGTTACTTTTCTTTAATCTAATTTAAATGTTTTCAGGAATGAGAAGTTTACTGACTCATAACCTGCCTTTAAAAAACACATCAGTTAAGATTATATATAATTTACACTGCGATGTTCTGTTTTGGGGAGAAATCGCTTTCTGCTGCCTTTACTTTCTCACTTTTATTCTATTTTGTCATAAACTGTAAAATTTAATAGCCTTACTGAGGCATGGGCTCGTTACAGTAGAGCTCTTGAATGATAAATGCAGGACTCCACATTATTAATCATTTCTCGTGTATTTTCATAGGCCAAAAAACTCTCCAAATCTCAGGTTGTACACCTGCCGATTACCACTTAATCAAGTGCATTTAATTAACAACGTCTGATTTCTATTTATTTCCGAGGAAACTTTAAAGGTATGCTTGAATTCTCACATTGTGTTTTAACATTTTTATCTTTTTTTTTTTTTTGGTACACCAAAGTTCTATTTGTTCAAATATTATGTTCTGGTGAGAACCAGCTGGCAATATTAAAAGGTACTAATTTTATATGACATTATATTACACAAAGAAACCATCCAGAGGACCTGACTTAACTTTGTTGGATTTATTTACCTGAATTATTGAGCATGAACTTTGATGAAACTTTATATGACCCTAGCTCCCATGAGTCATCTTAACATTTTTTACTGTTTGATAAAAAATAATAATGATAATTAATTAAAATAATAATAATAATAATAATAATAATAATTATATATATATATATATATATATATATATATATATATATGTAAGTATTTACATTTATTTATTTTTTTAAATTCCTCGTCAACTATCAAAACTACCAAAAAACAACTAATAGAAATACAGGTTCAGTGGTGGACACAGTTCCGCCAATTCGCTAACAGCTAATGGCAGAACTATTTTTTTGTTTAGCAGGTTAGCCTTTTCACTAACTTTGGAAACTGTTAGCTAATTTTGTTAGTAAAAAATAATAATTGATTTTGTTAGTAAGCTAACAAAATTCACAAACTTGTTCCTGTCTGTCCCCTCCCTGCGCTGCCACCTTACCATGGTGGAGGGGTTTGAGTGTCCCAATGATCCTAGGAGCTATGCTGTCAGGGGCTTTACGCCCCTATTAGGGTCACCCATGGCAGACAGGTCCTAGGTGAGGGACCAGACAAAGTGCACCCCAAAAACCCTGATGATGAGAAAAATAAACGGACCTAATATTCCCTAGCCCGGACGTGGGTCACCGGGGCCCCACTCTGGAGCCAGGCCTGGAGGTGGGGCACGCGGGTGAGCACCTGGTGGCCGGGCTTTTACCCATGGAGCTCGGCCGGGCACAGCCCAAAGAGGAGACGTGGGTCCCCCTTCCCATGGGCTTACCACCTGTGGGAGGGGCCAAAGGGGTCGGGTGCAATGTGGGATGGGTGGTGGCCGAGGGCGGGGACCCTGGCGGTCTGATCCTCGGCTACAGAAGCTGGCTATTGGGACTTGGAATGTCACCTCACTGGTGGGGAAGGAGCCTGAGCTGGTGTGTGAGGTTGAGAGGTTCCGGCTAGAAATAGTCAGACTCACCTCTACGCATGGCTCTGGCTCTGGAACCAGTTTCCTTGAGAGGGGCTGGATACTCTTCCACTCTGGAGTTGCCCCTGGTGAGAGGCGCCAAGCAGGAGTGGGCATACTTATTTTATTTTTTTATTTTAATTTATTTGTTCATTTTAAATTAAAAACACAATAACAATTTCAAAACAAGAGAGTAAAATACAAAACATAAGATGAAAGGCAGCAGAAGAAGAAAAAAAATCTTATTATTTTGCCCCTTCTTAAACAAAATCAATTCAAACAATCAATTCAATCAATAATCATCTATAAATAATACAACAAAATTACATAACTTATCACAATTTTTCCATTTATATTTATTTTGATATTAACTAACTTAAATCTATATGTATCTATTCAACAATATGTTCTTAATCTTTTTCTTAAATATAAACATTGACTTTGATTTTTTTACATCATCATCCAAACTATTCCAAAAACCTATTCCCTGTATTGAAGTAGACCTACCCCTTAAACTAGTCCTATACTTTGGTTTCACAAAAATATCTGTTCCCTTTAGATTATAACAACTTTTCCTTTTCACAAAATATGCTTGAATGTTCGAGGGTAGTATATAATTCTGAGCGTTATACATAAGTAAGAGAATATTATAATCCACCAGATCATAAAACTTAAGTAATTTCAATTTATAAAATAAAGTAGTTGTAGGATGACAGTAATGTTTTCTTGTTATAATTCTTATAGCTCTTTTCCGTAACACAAAAATAGGCTTAGTTATAGTTTTACAAGCTGTTCCCCAAACATCAACACAGTAAATTAAATGCGGGACTATAAAAGTATTGTACAGCAAACACAAAGCATTATCATTCAAAAGGTCTCTTACTTTATACAGTACTGCCATGGACTTAGATATTTTAGTTTTTACAAAATGTATGCGTTGTTTCCATGACAGTTTATCATCAATAATTACACCCAAAAATCTTACCTCATTCACTCTACATATCTCAACAACATCAATTTTGAAAGGAAAATCCACAATTATCTTTTTTTTACTAAATTTCACAAAACTAGTTTTAGCAACATTCAATGATAATTTGTTTAATTTAAACCAAGTTTGTATTTTAACAAACTCCATCTTCATCAACTCAAACATCTGTTCCAAGTTTTTACCCGAACAAAAGAATGTGGTACTTATTGTCCCCCAACTTGGTGCCTGTGTGTTAGGGTTCACCCCGGTGAATGAGAGGGTGGCCTCCCTCCGCCTACGTGTGGGAGGACGAGTTCTGACTGTTGTTTGTGCTTACGCACCAAACGGCAGTTCAGATTATCCACCTTTTCTGGAGTCCTTGGAGGGGGTACTGGAAAGTGCACCTCCTGAGGACTCCCTTGTTCTGCTGGGGACATCAATGCTCATGTGGGCAATGACAGTGAGACCTGGAGGGGTGTGGTTGGGAGAAACGCCCCCCCGATCTGAACCAGAGTGGTGCTCTGTTGCTGGACTTTTGTGCTCGTCATGGATTGTCAATAACGAACACCTTGTTCAGGCATAAGGGTGTCCATATGTGCTCTTGGCACCAGGACACCCTAGGCCGCAGTTTGATGATCGACTTTGTCATCATCTCATCTGATCTGCAGCCACATGTCTTGGACACTCGGGTGAAGAGAGGGGCGGAGCTGTCCACTGATCACTACCTGGTGGTGAGTTGGCTCCGATGGTGGGGGAGGATGCCGGTCAGACCTGGCAGACCCAAACATATTGTGAGGGTTTGTCGAGAACGTCTGGCAGAGTCTCCTGTGAGACGGAGTTTTAACTTCCACCTCCAGGAGAACTTCGAACATGTTCCGAGGGAGGTGGGGGACATTGAGTCTGAGTGGACCATGTTTCGTGCCTCTATTGTCGAGGCGGCTTACCGGAGTTGCGGCCACAAGGTTGTCGGTGCCTGTCGCGGCGGCAACCCTCGAACCCGATGGTGGACACCATCGGTGAGGGATGCTGTCAGGCTGAAGAAGGAGTCCTATCAGGCCTTTTTGGACTGTGGGACCCCGGAAGCAGCTGATGGGTATCGGCAGTCCAAGCGACATGCGGCTCGGGTGGTTGCTGAGGCAAAAAATCGGGCATGGGAGGAGTTCGGAGAGGCCATGGAGAATGACTTCCGCATGGCTTCGAGGCGATTCTGGTCCACCATCCGGCGTCTCAGGGGGGGAAAGTGGTACGCCATCAACACTGTTTATAGTGGGAGTGGTTTGCTGCTGACCTCAACTCGGGATGTTGTAGGTCGGTGGGTGGAATACTTTGAAGACCTCCTCAATCCCACCGGCACGTCTTCCACTGAGGCAGTGGAGCCTGGGGACTCTGGGTCGGGCCCTTCAATTTCTGGTGCTAAGGTCACCGAGGTGGTTAAAAAGCTCCTCGGTGGCAGGGCCCCGGGGTGGATAAGATTCGCCCGGAGTTCCTTAAGGCTCTGGATGTTGTAGGGTTGTGTTGGCTTACGCGACTCTGCAATATTGCGTGGACATCGGGGGAAGTTCCCCTGGATTGGCAGACTGGGGTGGTGGTCCCCCTATTCAAAAAGGGGGACCGTAGAGTGTGTTCCAAACTACAGGGGAATCATGCTCTTAAGCCTCCCTGGTAAGGTCTACTCGGTGTCAGGATTTGGTGGTCAGGAACGAACCCAGTAGTGCAGACAGGACTCAACTCGGCAGATTACAAAAATAAGTATTTTTAATAGAAAATAAAGAACAAAATAATAGCTGACGTGGCAGCAAGACTTACATGAAAACGGATGGCTCAAAGGGAAACTCAGGGAGGACTCAGGAAACTCAGGGAAGACTCAGAAGACGCAGGAGAACACAGGAGACCCAACGAATACGACCCGACAAAGGAACAACACAGAACAGGAGGCTTATATACAAGGACGAGACCAGACGTGATTACAACAGGTGTGACGAGACAAAGGTGGCAACAATTAAACTGACGAGGAAACACTAGGGAAACAGACAAACAGAAAACAGCAAATGGTACCATCCTTACACTCGGGGGTTCTGGAGAGGAGGGTCCGTCGGATAGTCGAACCTCAGATTCAGGAGGAGCAGTGCGGTTTTTGTCCTGGCCGTGGAACACTGGACCAGCTCTACACTCTCAGCAGGGTCCTGTAGGGTGCGTGGGAGTTTGCCCAACCGGTCTACATGTGCTTTGTGGACTTGGAGAAGGCTTTTGACCACGTCCCTCGGGGAACCCTGTGGGGGGTACTCTGGGAGTATGGGGTACCGGGCCCTTTGATACGGGCTGTTAGGTCCCTGTATGACTGATGTCAGAGCCTGGTCCACATCGCCGGCAGTAAGTCGGGCTTGTTCCCGGTGAGAGTTGGACTCCGCCAAGGTTGCCCTTTGTCATTGATTCTGTTCATAACTTTTATGGACAGAATTTCTAGGCGCAGCCAAGGTGTTGAGGGGATCTGTTTGGTGGCCTTAGTATTGCATCTCTGCTTTTTGCAGATTATGTGGTCTTATTAGCTTCATCAGATCATGATCTACAGCTTTCGCTGGAACGGTTCGCAGCCGATTGCGACGCGGCTGGGATGAAGGTCAGTTCCTCCAAATCCGAGGTCATGGTCTTGAGCCGGAAAAGGGTAGAGTGCCCTCTCCGGGTCAGGGAGGAGGTCCTACCCCAAGTGGAGGAGTTTAAGTATCTTGGGGTCTTCTTCACGAATGAGGGAAAAATGGAGCGTGACATCGATAGGCGGATAGGTGTAGCGTCAGCAGTTAAGCAGGCGCTGTACAGGTCTGTCATGGTGAAGAGAGAGCTGAGTCAAAAGGCGAAGCTCTCAATTTACTGATCGATCTACGTTTCTACCCTCATCTATGGTCACGAGCTTTGGGTTGTGACCGAAAGAATGAGATCTCGGATACAAGCAGCCGAAATGAGTTTTCTCCGCAGGGTGTCTGGGCTCTCCCTTAGAGATAGGGTGAGAAGCTCGATCATCCGGGAGAGACTCAGAGTAGAGCCGCTGCTTCTCCACGTCGAGAGGAGCCAGTTGAGGTGGCTTGGGCATCTGTTTAGGATGCCTTCTGGACGCCTCCCTGGTGAGGTGTTCCTGACACGTCCCACCGGAAGGAGGCCCAGAGGAAGACCCAGGACACGCTGGAGGGACTATGTTTCTCGGCTGGCCTGGGAACGCCTTGGGATTCCTCCGGAAGAGCTGGCCCAAGTGGCTGAGGAGAGGGAAGTCTGGGCCTCCCTACTAAGGCTGCTACCCCCGCGACCCGACCCCGGATAAGCGGAAGAAAATGGATGGATGGATGGTTCCTATCTGTTGTTGGCATGTCTTGAAGAGTCCATTACGCACGCTATTGGCTAACTTGTACATGTGACAAACGTGATTGATCAACACAGCTTGAACTGAAAGGAGAAGGAGGGTGACGCAGACTGAGTGATAGTCGTCTTAATGGTCAGTGGTTTCACGATAGCTTTTGTTAATATTTTTATCTGTTTAGATGTTTAGCATTAGTGAATCTACCTTTTTAGTTAGAAAAATATGGATTTGCAAGTCTAACATTTTGGTTAACTGTGCCCAACACTGTGCTGGTTCATGAAGCAGTAGTATAAATAAAGGTCTGGCAATGAAGGGATGCAAATCACCTACCTTGAAGTGCTAAAGTTTTAAATTAAGATCATCTTTTTTACGAAATGAGATATTGTAGCATTTCACTTTACTTTACTTTACTTTACTTTACTTTATTGTCATTGCCATAAAAACAACTGTTATGGATAGCAACAAAATTTGATGGAGTACCATACACACATTAATAAATTAGCACATAGTGGTACGAAAGAACTTTGCAAAGTTCTGATGATCAGTGTAAACACAGATAATAATACAACAACTAAGGAAGGACAGGATAGAAGAAGGGAAAACTAAACAGCCAGATGATGAAAGGGTAGTGGTTACTGCAGCAATGCAATTTCTATTTCACAGTTATTGTCATGATGAGATTTGAAACGTAAGGATAATGGATGAGTTCACAGAGAGATATTGTTCGTTTAACAGTCTCACAGCCTATGGGTAAAGACTGTGAGCCATTCTGGTGGTCCTGGCACCTATAGACCGGTACCTTCTACCTGAGAGTAACAGATGGAATAGGCCATGTGCAGGATGGTACCTGTCCTGCAGGATGTTGTTGACTCGTCTCAGACAGTGTTCTGTATAGATAGTTCTGATCTCCAGGAGGGTGATCCCGATGATCTTCCCAGCTGTTTTAACCACCCGCTGGAGAGCCTGCTGGTCCACCTTAGTGCAACCCAAGAACCAGACTAGGAATCCATAGGTTCATACACTTCCAATAGCACAGTTATATAAGTTGTTCATAAGCTGCTGAGGAATTTTGGCCCATTTCAGTTTCCTAAAAAAAAAAAGATGCTGCTGGGCCTTTCCGATGGCCGAGGGACTCTTAGTACCCCAGGTCAGCTTCTCTGTCACTGTCCACCCAGAAATTTGAATTTTGTGACCCTCTCAACCACTTAATTTTTGATGTAAAGTGGAGAGTGGAGGTTTTTACTTTGTTTGCGAAAATCCACAATAATTTCCTTGGTTTTCTTTATGTTTCTTTATGTTTCTTTCTTTGTTTTAAATGTGCTCTATAAATAAATCTGACTTGAATTGACTTGACTTAAAAACCAAGTGGTGGTTGTGACACTATGACACCAATACATAGTTCCCACACACGTGACCGGTATTGCACAATACCGGGTTTTCCGCCAATTGTTGAGGCGCATGTGAAGAAGATGGCTTACAGACAGACCAGAGCTCAGTATATTGATACTCTTGACCAATAACAAGATACAGTGAAACCTCGTTTTTCACTGGAGTTACGTTCCAAAAAGAACCCGTGATAGGCGAAATCCGTGAAGTAGTAACCTTTATTTTTTTTTACAATTATTATACAATGAAATACTCCATAATACACTCAAACCAAAGAACAAAACTTTTTTACAGGCCCAAGCATTTGTTTAACAAATAAAAGTACTGTATAAACGTTTTATACAAATAACTACTGTAACTACTGAGACTGTTTAGCCAATCAGAATGCAGAACACAATGCATGATGCAAATCCGTGAAGCAGTGAGACCGTGAAAGGTGAACCGTGTTATAGCGAGGGTTCACTGTATAGGCATAACATAGCTGCGGTCCCTATGAGGTGGAGAAGGAAATCATGTCAGACAAAACAGACAAGTTGTCACCGAGAAGTTACTTTGTTATCGTTAATTATTTAGTGAACACGAGGTGTGCCTACAATGGAGGAGCTTTGCAGCTTTAAATCCATGGATGCTTATAATCAATGATGGATTTATGAAGGATGTCCAAACTCGTCATGCTAATAAAGTTCTGTTGACTGGCAGAGTAAGTAATTCCAATAATATACACCTAGATGTCCCCTATAGCTTGCTACATGCTACATCAGCTAAACTAATCTTTACTACATTAAAGATCGCTGTTATTTACTGTAGCAAAGATTAGTTTAGCTGATGTAACTTGTGCTACAGTAAATATCAGTGATCTTTACTATAGCACAAGCTTCAGGCAAGCTAAAGTAGCTGTAGCTTGCTACAGTAAGCTACTTCAGCTTACCTGACGTAGCTTGTGCTACAGTAAAGATCTACTTTATGTAGCTTGTGCCACGTAAATATCACTGATTATTTCTCACATTATTACATTATTTATTTTGCCTATGACTGCCTTTCATACTTAAAATAGTGTTGACAAAATAAATCATTTGTAATTATTGCTCGGTCATTGTATTTAATATGTTACAGTAAATGTCACTGATTTTATTTATTTTCCATTATGACTGCTTTTGTTAATAAAGTCAGTGATGAAAAATTACAATTTTGTAACTCCTTTTAATCCATGGGTTAAATGTTTTAAAACCCTGAAACAAGAACAGCATATTAATTGTTTTCCTCCTTTGTGTTATATTTCTGTGTAAGTTTCTCCTAGAAGATGGATGAAACTCCACTTGGTCCAGAAGTTGTGTGCAGTCGTGCACCACAGCAACAAATGAGTGAAAATATCATTTCTATAAATGAATCTGCTTTTGAAGTACATGTGGTGTGGCTGTGAAACATGCATTCCTAATGTACGTGTGCTTACCTTTAGTTTGAATAAAACAGTTGCACCAAGTTTCACCTTCTTTATTTCAATAATTAAGATACTGTTTAATCTCCAGTACTGAGAAATAGTTTCATTGTATTGTCACCTCTACTAGACATGATTCTACTGCACATTAATAAAACCTAGCTGTAGTGATTGTTCTTTGGCAACTTACCAGTTTAGTGTTTTATTGACGTACAAAACATAGAAACATGCATGTTGCTATATGTTCCTCCTCCAGGAGGAGACTGACACAGTTCTAAGTCAAAGCCTCTAATTAGAAATTCAAAACAGTTGAAACTGAATACAATATGAGAACTGTGGGTGATTTTATGTCTTTTAATGAAAATGACTACATGCAGCTTGTCATAGTGGGCTACAGAATAAATACCAGATCAAAAACACTCTTCAACAAGGAATGATGGAGACCAGTGGAGTTTCTGACTTTAAACAAACTGGAACAGATTTCTCATCATGTGGGACCGCCCGATTGGAGCAGCCAACCCCTCAGGATCCAAGACTGGACCCAGGTCTAGGATCTGAGACTGGACCCATGTTTAGGATCTGAAACTGGACCCAGGTCTAGGATCTGAGACTACCCAGGTCTAGGATCTGAGACTACCCAGGTCTAGGAGAGTCCTCGCACTGGAGCTTTTCTTTGGATCGAACTCGACCCTTCACTCGTCTGTATCTTAAAAAAAAAAGATTTGTAAACATTGTCATGTTTGCATCACAGTCTAAAATACAACAATTATTACAGTTGCTAAAATTTTTACTCATTCACAAAGATATATGTTCAATTTGATATTGATTTTTAGCAATTTTTATCTTAGATTTACTTAATTTTTTTTTACATTATTGTGCCAGTTGCTTGTGTCTGTTAAGGTCTGTGGGTGATGTCAAAGGCGAACGGTTTGAAGCAAGGAGTAAACAACTTGAGGTAAAAAAATATATATATTTATTGGTTCAGGTGTAGCTGGTAAACTTAAACTCAGGATGGATCCACTGTGGGAATAGGAGGGGAGATTGGTGGTGAACGACAAATCGTCTTGAGATTTTGGAAATGTAGAGAGTAATCCAAAAATAAGCTTACTTGTCGTTGTTGTTCCAGGAGCATGAGAACAGGAGACAGGATCCAAATCCAACAATCCACGGTGGGATCAGGTGAGTATATTTACAAGTGTATTTACAAAAATCACCAAGGGAGCCAGGGTGGAGGTGAGGAGAAACCAGGAACCAGGTGAGGCACACAGGAGTGAAGGTGGAGGAGGAGAAAACGCTGCTGTCATGCATGGAGAC
>NC_056498.1:89694197-89709272 GCF_014905685.2 Nematolebias whitei
GAGATAATTAGGAGAACACAAACAACAGAGAAGGGAGGGGTAGAGGAACCAACCTCTACAGTGTCATTACCTGCTGTTCCTCTGCTGCTGATTTTCTCAGAGTCAGTGTGTCTGTCAGCTTCAGTGTAGGAGACCAGTCTGTGTTTGACTTGTAAGGGGTAGATGTTGCTCTTCCTGAAAAAACAAATAATTCAATAGATCAAATGTTGTAATACCCAAAGATGAACTTTTGTTCTGGAATATTTTCAGTACAGATGCATCCCACTGCTTTATTCACACATGAGAGTAAAGAAGGACTCAAAATCAAAACACACTGATAGTTCTAGTCTGACAATGTTGCAGTGTTCAAATATTATGTATATTAACTACAATGTGCGTGTATGATGCATATACTGTACAGTATATACAGTATCATACACAGTGTGTACTGTATAACACACACGTATTTATATTAATTATTGAAGATTTGTTTAGTAAATGCTTTAACTGATATTCACTCACATTTTAGTACAATTTTAGCTTCATGTGTGTTTTTCTCTTGTTTTATTCACCATCATTATTTTAAGTGTGCTTTAATAACTCTGGTTTAGTGACAGCTCATGTTTGTGAGCTGCTGTGATGTCATATTGACCCGGTCTATCTTGAAAAAAAGATGTGTAAACTCTCACAATCAGATCTAACCAGCTAAATAAAGGTTTAAATAAAATAATGTGCAGCCTCCTGACAACAAACAGTCCAGGCTCAACACGGGACCAGAACCAGAACTTTGTTGCTGTGAGTGTTAACGCATGGAGGTTAGCACGTAGCATAGCATTTTAAGCTAATTACATTAGTAGAGATGCTAAACCATGAAAAAAAAAGTGTTCCAACACACACACACTTATACTCTGACATTGTTCTGACATTGTTTCACAAAATGATTTATGTAGAATTTTTTGTTTACTGGACAAAAAGTGATCGGAGCACGACGTCTTCGAGGGCAGATCCTTAGCCAGACTCAACGATGTTCTCCGATGAGCTCCTCCAATGGAGCTCCTTCACATATCCTTATATTTGGGATTAAGTGAAAACTGCGCTTTGCCCAAACATCTACCCGGTTGTAACGTCCTCTAACCCAGCACAAAACAACCATTGCAATTTACTTAAAGAAAGGAAAAAAAAACCTAAAAAAAATTAACTAATGGTAAACTGTATCTGCACCTGCTGCTAGAGGCAGCCTCCCAAGATGGAGGACGTATCGGAAATGCCGATGATGTTACGTCACATGGGAACTATGTATTGATGTACTTCATTGTATATGCTGTCGCATTGTTGTCATTGATGAGCCCCTACAATGTAATGTCATCAGCATACTTAACAACGAGATTTGATGGTGAGGAAGCTGTGCAGCCGTGAGTGAGGAGAGTATAAAGTGCTGAGCTGAGCACGCAGCCTTGTGGGGCCCCCATGCTGATGGAAAGAGTGGAGGAAGTGTACTCACCCACTCTCACACACTGTGTGTGGTTAGTTAAAATGTCCAAGATCCAATTGTATAGAGCATTGTTCAGCCCAAGATTGTGTAACTTCAGTAGGAGTTTGTTCAGCCATATGGTGTTAAAAGCTGAACTAAAATCAAGAAAGTGTAGCCACGCAAATTTGTTCTTGGACATGTTGGTGACTTTCATCTCTGTCGTTTACATTCCTCCGGACGCTAATGCTAATGAATCACTGCAGGAGCTTCATGATATCATTAGCTCGCTGCAGAGCAAACACCCTGAGGCTCTTTACATGGTAGCCGGAGACTTTAACCACGTGAATCTAAAGGACTGTCTCCCAAGCTTTTATCAACATGTGACAATTCCGACACGTGGAACCGTGTCACTGGACACGCTGGACCGTGTTTACACGAAGGTAAAAGATGTATACAAAGCCGAACCCCGCCCCCACCTAGGACTGTCAGACCACATCTCAATCTTCCTGGCTCCTGCTTACATGCCCCCGCTGAGACGCTCCAGACCGGTACAAAAGAAAGTTAAATGCTGGATCCAGGACAGTGGCCCCATACTGAGAGATTGTTTTGACCGAACAGACTGGCAGGTTTTCAGAGCTGACAATGAAGGTTTGCTTGATCTTGACCAATACACATCCTCAGTTCTGGGTTACATTAGTACATGTACTGAAACCGTCTCCACTATCAGAAATGTTAAAAGCTACCCAAACAGAAAACCTTGGCTGAATGCAGAGGTGCGTACCCTGCTGGAAGCCAGGAACACTGCCTTCAGGTCTGGAAACTCAGAGGAGCTGAGTAGGACAAGAAAAGAGCTGGTTGCTGGTATTAAGAAGGCCTAGGCCACATATGCACAGAGGATCGAGGGTCAATTCATCTCACAAGACCCTCGGAGCATGTGGAGGGGCATTAAGTGCATAACAGATTATAAAGGAAGGAGCGAACAATGCCCCAAAGCCCCATCTCTGCCTGATGCCCTCAACAAGTTCTATGCACGCTTTGAAGACCCGAACAGACCACCCAGCACCAGACTCACCTCACCACCGGATGATGAGCATCTCAGCGTGACCTCAGCAGAAGTAAGGAGTACCTTCAGGAGGATTAATCCGCACAAAGCAACTGGCCCAGACAACATCCCCGGAAAAGTGTTGAAGGAATGTGCTGATCAGCTCTGTGAGGTGCTGGCAGACATCTTTAACACCTCACTTACCCTGGAGACAGTTCCCACCTGCCTGAAGACTGCCACCATCATCCCAGTCCCAAAAAGCTCTACAGTGACTGGTCTGAATGACTATCGGCCAGTGGCCCTCACCCCGATAGTCGGTAAATGCTTCGAAAAACTGTTCATGACTCACATCAAAACAACCATCAACATGAACGAGGACCCTCATCAGTATGCATACCGTGAGAACCGATCAACAGAGGATGCCATCTCCTCTGTGGTCCACACTGCGCTCAACCACCTGGAGCAGAAAAACTCTTACGTCCATATGCTCTTTGTGGACTTCACATCCGCCTTCAACACCATGATCCCCCAAACCCTGATGGACAAACTATCCACACTAGGACTAAGCCCCTCCATTTGCAACTGGGTACTAGACTTTTTAACAAACAGACCACAGTTAGTGAGGATCCACAACTTCTCCTCCTCCACCATAACCCTCAGCACTGGCTCTCCTCAGGGATGTGTGTTGAGCCCCCTCCTGTTTACTCTGCTCACGTATGATTGTGCAGCTACCCATCCAGGCTGTCACATTGTAAAGTTTGCAGATGATACAGCGGTGGTGGGATGCATCACAACAATGATGAGTCCAGCTACAGGCAAGAGGTGGAACACCTGGAGAGCTGGTGCAAAGAGAATAACCTTCACATCAATGTGAAGAAGACAAAGGAGATGATTGTGGACTTCAGAAGGAACAAAAACATCTACACCCCCCGAACATAAGAGGATCTGCGGTGGAAGTGGTCTCCAGCTACAAGTACTTGGGTGTACACATGAATGACAACCTCAGCTGGAGCAACAACACCACCAGCTTGATCAAGAAAGCTCATCAGAGACTCTACTTCCTCAGACGGCTGAGGCGAGCTGGTCTGGGAAGCTCAGTCCTCACCTCCTTCTACAGGTGTGCAGTGGAGAGCATCCTGTGCTCCAGCATCAACGTGTGGCATGGAGGCTGCACAGCTGCAGAAAGAAAAGCTTTGCAGAGAGTGGTGAAGGCTGCACAGAAGTCTGTCGGAATCAGCTTCCCCACCATCACAGACATCTACACCTCTAGTGCAGGAAGAGGGCCACCTGCATCATGAAGGACCCCACTCACCCAGCACACACACTTTTTGCCCCACTCCCCTCAGGAAGGAGGTTAAGGAGCATTAAGTGTAGAACCACTAGACTGAGGAACAGCTTCTACCCTGAGGCTGTTAGACTCATGAATCTCTAACTAGAATAATCACTGTGAAAAACCATATCATGTTGCTGCTGATCTGTTTCATGTTGCTGCTGATCTGTTTCAATGTTGATGTGTTCATGCGTGCACATCCGCTCACAGACTCATGTTCATGTTTGTGCTGATGTCCAATGTTTTATGTTATGAGTGCTTAGTGTATATTTAGTTGATGTTTTTCTTAGTTCATATCTTAGATGTTATTACTGTTTTTCTTATACATTTTATTGTTGGATGTAACTGGGACCCTGTGTACATAATTTCACTCCACCACATGTACCACATGAGGTGCGGATGACAATAAAGAATCTCTGACTCTGACTCTGACTAAATGTTCCAGAAGTTTGTGGACCATGATAACAATTGTGTATTGTGTTGATCGGTTCTCCTTATATGCAAATTGATAAGAGTCCAGTGTTGGCGGTATAGATTTCTTTAAGTATTTGATGGTTAGTCTCTCCAGGCATTTATCTGGTATGGGGGTAAGTGCCACAGGTATATATAATAATTCCAGCAAGTAATATTAGACTGTTTAAGGACGGGGGCTACAGCTGCTTTAAAGCAGGCAGGCACACATGAAGTGGACAACGACATATTGTAGATTGAAGTAAAAACATCTGCCACCTCATCTGCACAGTGTCTCAGCACCTATCCAGCACCCCATCTGGTCCAGGTGCCTTCCTGGGGTTATGTTTCGAAGAGCAATTCTCACTTTGTGCATGCTCAGGACTGGGGCAGTGTCACTAGAGTGGCAGGAAGGCAAGGGCAGATCTGTGTAAAAATGATTTAATTCCTCAGCAAAGGTGGCACTACCATTTACTGGGGTAGCTGCTACTCTTCTATAGTCTGTAATGACCTTGACACTCTCCCACACCTGTCTTTGGTCTGAGTTGTTTAAGCCATCCAGCAGTTGCGTAGAATGGTGTAATTCGGTAGCAGTGACACTTTTCCTTAGAGCAGTCCTGGCCATGCTATAAGCCTTAGAATCCCCTTTTATAATAATAATAATAATAGGCAGCACGGTGGCGCAACTGGTAGAGCTGCTGCCTCTCAGCGAGCAGGTCCCTGGTTCAAACCACAGTCCAGGGGCCTTTCTGGGTGGAGTTTGCATTTTCTCTCCGTGCATGCGTGGGTTTTCTCCGTGTACTCCGGTTTCCTCCCATAGACCAAAAACATGCATGTTAGGCTGATTGGTAACTCTAAATTGTCCCTAGGTGTGAGTGAGAGAGTGAATGGTTGTTTGTCTCGTTTGTCTCTATGTGGCCCTGTGATGGACTTGCGACCCGTCCAGGGTGTACCCCGCCCCTCGCACAGTGATAAGCTGGACATGGGCACCAGCGACCCTTGTGACCCAAAAAATGGAACAAACGGGTAAAGATAATGGATGGATGGATGGATAATAATAATAATAATAATAGTACATTTTATTTGTATAGCACTTTTCTAAATACTCAAATACGCTTTACATGAGTAAATAAATAAATAAAAATAAAATCAACATTGCATAACAAATAAAAATACAGTAAAACATTTAAAAAGGGCAAATTTAAACATTAAAAGCAATTTTAAACAGGTGGGTTTTGAATTATTTCTTAAAATGGAGATATCGGAGCAGACACAAAGCTGTTGGGGCAGTGAGTTCCAGGGGGTGGGGGCAGCGATGGAGAAGGCTCTGTCTCCCCAGGTTCAGAGCTTGGTCCTACAGGGGAGAGACAGAAGGTTGTCATCAGAGGAGCAGAGGGAACGAAAAGGAGTGTAGTGATAGAGTAGGTCGGTCAGGTATGGAGGGGCCAGATTATAAAGGGCATTGAATGTGATGAGGAGGATCTTGAAATGGATGCGCTGTGATGGGGAGCCAATGGAGTTTCTGCAGGACAGGAGTGATATGTTCACAGGAGTGGGTGTGGTTGAGAAGGTGGGCAGCAGAGTTTTGAATATATTGCAGTTTGTTGAGAGTTTTGGATGGTGTACCGTACAAAATGCTATTGCAAAAGTCGATTCTGGATGTGACAAAGGCATGGATTAGAATTTCAGCAGTGGAGACAGATAGTGATGGGCGGAGTCGTGCTATGTTTTTGAAATGGAAGAATGCAGTCCAAGTTATCTGTTTGACATGTGATTCGAATGAAAGAGTGGAGTCGATAAAAATACAAAAATTACAAATGAGTGGGGATGGATTGAGAGTGATGTTGTCAAAGTTGAGGCAGAAGTTTTTAGTAGACTTGGTAACACTGTTTGGACCAATGACGAGTATGTCAGTTCTGTCAGTATTTAATTTGAGAAAATTGTGCTTCATACAGATTTTGATGTCAGTTAAGCAATGGGTGAGGGTGGAGTGGATGTTGGGTTGTAGTAGAAATGTTAATCTGTATGTCATCAGCATAGCAGTGAAAATGGAGGCCGTGACGATGGATGATATTTCCAAGGGGGAGGATGTAAAGGATTAAAAAGAGAGTACCAAGCACTGAACCTTGGGGAACACCTTGGGATAGAGGGGTTTTGGAGGAGGAGCAGCAGTTGATGTGAATAAACTGTTGACGGTCTGTGAGGTAGGACTGAAACCAGGACAAAGTGGAGCCAGTGATGTTCAGGTTGGACTTCAGACGGGACAGGAATATGGAATGATTGATGGTGTCAAAAGCTGCAGTGAGGTCCAGAAGTATGAGGATACTGAGCTGGCCAGAATCAGAGGAAAGGAAGAGATTGTTGGTAACTTTGAGAAGAGCTGTTTTGGTGCTGTGTTTTGGATGGAAACCGGACTGGAATGGTTCAAACAAGCTATTGGATTTGAGGTGGGTCTGAAGTTGATCAGCTATGACTCGCTCTAAAATTTTAGACAGAAAGAGAAGATTGGATATAGGCCGGAAATTTATGAAGTTTTCAGGGTCAGGAGCTCATTTTTTTAGTATTGGGGTGATGGCTGCCAACTTGAGAGACTGTGGAACAGATCCAGAAATAAGTGAGGAGTTGATGATCCTTGTGATCAGAAAAGGGACAATGGGGAGACAACTTTTGATGAGAGGAGAGGGAATGGGATTCAAAGAGCAGGTGGTAGTTTTGATACCAGACAAAAGTTTAGTCAGTTGAGAAGAGGAGATTGGAGTGAAGTGTGAGAGCTGCTGAATGGAGCTGGAGAGAGGTGAATTTGGAGGAGCTTTGTGAGCACTGATGAGCTCAAGGGAACTATAGATGTTATCAGTTTTAGTCTGAAAAAAAGACAGAAAACTATTACATCTGATGATGTTAAAGGATGAGGAAATGTTGTTATTGGGCTTTAAAAGCGTGTTGATAGTTGAGAAAAGTGATTTGGGGTTATTGGAGCCAGAGTGGATGAGATTGGAGTAGTAATTTGACTGGGCAGAGTTTAGTGCATCCTTGTATTTCTGTATATAGTCTGTGTACATTTAGAGATGGACAGGTAGACCAGATTTCTTACACAGTCTCTCAAGTTAATGCTTACGTGATTTCATTTTATGGAGCTCAGAGGTGTACCAGGGGGCAGTGTGGGTAAAGGAGACAGTTTTGGTTTTAATAGAGGCTAGATCATCAAGACAAGAGAATAGAGTGCGGTTGTAATAGGTGACTAGTTCTGAGGGGTTGTCAGTCAGTGGGGGAGGGGAGATTGCCATTTTGGTGGTGACAAGAGCAGAAAGGGCAGAAAGTTTGATGGATTTGAGATTGCGGAAAACTATTTCACATTTTATTTTGGGTACAGAAGGGATGATGTTTATGTCAAATGTGATGGCAAGGTGGTCTGATATATGCAAGTTATGGCCAGAGAGATTATGGATTGTGAGACCAGTGGAGCAGACCAAATCCAGAATATGACCATGAGTGGGCGTAGGAAAATTGACTTTCTGAGTGAAGTTGAAACAGTTGAGGAGATCCAGGAATTTAGTTGCAGGTTTGGAGTTGTTATTGTCAACATGCAAATTAAAGTCACAAAGCAGAAGGATGGATGATGAGATGGCGCTTATCTGAGTCAGAAAATCAGTGAGTTCAGGAGGGCGGTCAATTACAGCAATGACCAAGGGAGAAGAACCAAACAGTTTAAAAGCAATGCTTTCAAATGATTGAACATTAGGGAGAGTTATTGGAGTAATTTTGATATCCTTTTTATAAATCACTGCTGCACCACCACCTTCAGAGCAGGAATTTTCAATGTAGGTAAATCCAGGAAGTGTGGTCTGGTTTAAGAAAAAGTACACCAAGGGTTTGTGCCAGGTTTCAGTTAGACAGAGAAAATCCAGTTTATTGTCCGTGATGTATTCATTTAGAATGAGGCCCTTGTTAGTTAGTGAGCGAGTGTTGAGGAGAGACAGTTTCAGAGAACGTGAGTTCGTTGTGTGACGTAATCAGCAAGAAAGAGGTCGAAGATTGGTTGCTGCATCCCTGGCTCTGAGTAGTTGCAATTCCTTGTGTGTCATCCAGGGCTTTTGACTGGGTAAAATACAGACCTGTTTCCAGGACAATACGCAATCCACACAAAAGTTGATGTAGTTCAACACCATTACGGTGTATTCATACAAGGACTCACAATAACAGGTATGCTCAGATCTTGTGGTGGAAACAGTCCTGTAGCTTATGGATAGCAGCATCTGGGGGCCATGATCTAACAGTTTTGACAATGGTGCTAGCCATTTTAATTTTAGGTCTATACTGTGAGTGTAGGAGGAGAAAGATGGTCTGATAGATCCAGATGAGGGTAAACCTGTGCATTGGAAGCACCTGCTACGTTGGTGTAGACCTGGTCTAGAGACTTATCTCCCCTAGATGTGCATTTCACATTGCAATCTAATTTAGGGAAAACAGTTTTTAAGTCAGCGTGGTTAAAGTCCTCTGCTGCTGTGAAAACACTGTCCGGGTGTGCTGTCAAGCTATTGTTTATGTTGTTGTTTAATTGTCCCAGCACTAGCTTTGCATTAGCATCTGGTGGGATGTACACTGCATATATGTAAACAGCTGTGAACTCCCTTGGTAGATAGAAAGGTCTACATTTGAGCAGCATAACCTCCACATCTGGGTTACACAGTTTGTCCAGCATAGCAATGTTTGTGCACCAGGAGTTGTTGATATAAACACACAGACCTCTGCCAGTCTTTTTACCTGAGTCCATGGTCCTGTTGGCTCAGTATGTGGTGAATCCAGCTAGCTCAGTAGTCACATCTGGGATGGTGCTATCCAGCCAGGTTTTCATGAATGTCATGCAGCAACAGTGTCATATGGCCTTTGTCATGATCATCTGCAATCAAATTCCATCCATTTTATGATAGATTGACCGGGTATTGGAGAAAGATGGTGGGAAGTAGCAGCTTGAACGTGTTAGCCTTTAGCCTAGCCCGCATACCCGCCTGCTTGCCTCTCTTGTTCTTCCGCTCACAGCGCCTTCTTCTCTGGCCTTCTGCTGTGGAGATCCCAGAAGATGGTCTGACAGTCTCAGCTGGGATAGAGTACTCAGTCGATAGCTGGTATGTGACTCCTGTGTTGAGTTGAACAAGTTCAGCACGGCTGTACTGTAGTGCCACTGCATCAAAGATGTACAAAAAAAAAAAAAATACAAAGTATAAACCAAACTGTGTAAAAACTGTGCCGGGTGTAGGACCTTAGGGTTGCTGCATCTATGCACGCCGCCATCTTGGTCAGGTCGTTTCAGTTAAAAATTGAAAATATTTTCTGCCCTACCTCATGAGATATATTGCAAAGTTTGAGCAATTTGATAGAGCTTAGAGGATGTGTGGTGAGTAGAGTGGAACATGGAGTTTTTGTCACATTCACTGAAATAAAGACATGTTTGTGTTTGCTAAATTTCATTAGCTGCTGTGACCAGCTAGAAAGTAACTGGTCACTGTAGCTAATCAAATTATCTAGCTGTTAGATCAACTCCAAAAGTTCATTAGTTATACAGTACTGTACATATACTGAATACTTTCCAAGAGTTTTATTAAATAGTTTGCTAACAGACAGACAGGCCTAGTGTCAACTGTTAATGGCAAAGTTTTAAGCAAAAACGTTGCATATTGTGTAGAGTTTAAATTATGAGTTGGGGATCATTCCCAGCTACTAAAACACCAAATTCTATATACATATCTGTAAAATTCTCTGAGTTATTGTCATTTTTGGGTTGGCTGATGTTGACTAGCTATGGTGGCCATTTTAAATCCATTTGCCTCCAAAAGGTAACCAGCTCTAGTCAACCTCAGGCAGTTGACTGCAGGTGATAATGATGCTGTTGTGAAGAAAACCTCTAACATGAACTAGATAAGAAGTTGAAGAACCATGCACAATAAACACTTTGAGATTCAAAAGAAAGTAAGAGTATAACGGACTGTCAACAGGAGCCTTGTTTGATACGTCTTTTAGGAGATTATTTTTTTAAGATCACACAAAATACTGTATAAACCTTTGTGCAGATAAAATTAAATAAAATTTAAAAAAGCAAGAGAGAAACGGGATTGTTGTAGTCCCTGCAGTTCAGGAGGGGTGTTGTCAATGCACAGATTCATTTTTAAAATATCTTCATAATCAAGTTTATAAGTTATTTCTCTGTTGTACCATTTTGTTTCAGTAATGAATGTGTTTTAGTTGATCGCCTAAATATTTTGTTGCTCTGTTTCACTTGAACAAGTAGCTAAGATTAGCTAAAGTCAAAAGTCAAAGTTTCTTTGTTTGTCATTTGCAGCACATGTGGTACATGTGGTGGAACAAAATTGTGTACACAGGCTCCCAGTTACATCCAACAAAAGTATAAATTGTGTAGTGAATGTAGGGACAGCTTTGCTGTAGCTTCACTACTAATTATTAATTCTTAAAGCTAGTTCAAGCACAAAGAATATTAATTATTTAATTACAACGGATTCTTTCCTTTTCGAGTTAAATTATGTGTCATGTGACCGAGATAACTATGAGGATTGTTTAATCAGTGACATGAGACGCCATTTTATGTTTGACCCATCAGAATAAATGTGGTCATTTATTTAACAGAATCAAAACTTAACATCAAAACATGTACACATTGATTTTCTGATCTGTTTCTGATTAATAAAAACTTGGCACGCTTTACTAACAAGACAACAGAACATTTCTGAAGGCATCTAGATTACTGGCAAAATAGAAAAGTTTAAGAGAAGGAATGGAGAAGTTTAAAAGGAAGATGGATAAAGGAAGATGTATGTTTGTTGACCAGAATTAGCACGCTCCTTTCAACACCAGCTCAACCCCCCGGTCCACTTAGTGCGTGACAACTCGTGACATCTCTTTACCTTTGCAGATGATGGATTAGCTCCGGTCTAGATGTCCCCATGCACGCTACCTTTACAGCGTCTCCGGTCAGGGTGGCTGGTCAACGTCAGAAGTCGTGTGGTTTACTCCGTTCAACAGAACAAGCTTCCTTCGAAGTTGTAGGGCATTACACCCGGGTAAGTTCACAGCGAGGCGCTGTGACTCCCAGAAGACTCCAGCAGACTCCAGAAGACTGAATAAGACCCCATAGTCCCAAGAAAGACTAAGGAAAACTGCAGGAAGACCGCCAGAAGACTCCAGAAGACTGAAGAAGACTCAATAGTTCCAGAAAGTGTTGACGTTTTAAAGAATACTCACTTCCGGTCAATCGGTACTTCCTGATTGGTTGAAACAACCAGCAGGGGCGGTGTTTCAGTGATGTCAGAGGGTTATTAGGAGTCAAAAAGACAGAAGGAATGTTTAGGAACGGTTAGTACAGACGGAGAAAAATATTTTGAAGAAGTGAGAAACTTTGCAGGTGTCAGCTTCTTATTTACCGTCTGCTAGGTTTAAAAACAAGGCACTTCGTTCTCATAACTTGCTTTCTGACTTTTGACCGACATCCCTGACTTCTGGCCGACATCACTACTCCTCATTCAGACAGAAGATCAAAATGCACAATTACTTTGTAAATAGACATTTAACTTGATTTCTAAGTCTAATTGAGGTTTAAAAATCATTAATACTGTTTCACAGTTGATTTAAAATGAGTGGTTCACTTCAACATTTAGAAATGGTATGAACTAAACACACTTTTGATTATCAAGATATTCTAAAATAGTAATGATAATGAAAAAAGGAAGAGTGTTCTTTCAATTGATTAATGCAGGATACAATTAAATAGTCTCTTGATGAGATAATTTGTATTTCTGGATTCAAATCAATGAAATAACAGTTCCTGTCCCCTGAAGGTCTTCAGAGACAGGTTGTGGTCGGAGGCCTAGTTCACTACAATTGTAAAGAAAAATAGTAATAAGATCCAATATATGAACTAAGAAATACGCTAAAATAAGAATACGCTAAGCACTAAAAGTATAAAAACAATACGCTGAACAACAGCAGCACAAACATGAGTCTGTGTGAGCAGATGAGTATGTATGCACACAGCAGCATGAAATAAATCAGCAGCATAAGATCAGCAGCATGGATAATCAGCAGCACATATCAACAACAAAAGTTGCATTACAGTGATTTATTTCCACAGTTATAATCCTGATTAGAGATTCATGAGTCTAACAGCCTCAGGGTAGAAGCTGTTCCTCAGTCTAGTGGTTCTGCACTTAATGCTCCTCAACATCCTTCCTGAGGGAAGCGGGGCAAAAAGTGTGTGTGCTTGGTGAGTGGGGTCCTTCATGATGCAGGTGGCCCTCTTCCTGCATCTGGAGGTGTAGATGTCTGTGATGGTGGGGATACTGACTCCAACATCTTCTGTGCAGCCTTCACCACTCTATGCAAAGCTTTTCTTTCTGCAGCTGTGCAGCCTCCATGCCACATGTTGATGCTGGAGCACAGGAGGCTCTCCACTGCACACCTGTAGAAGGAGGTGAGGACTGAGCTTCCCAGTCCAACTCGCCTCAGCCGCCTGAGGAAGTAGAGTCTCTGATGAGCTTTCTTGATCAGGCTGGTGGTCTTGTTGCACCAGCTGAGGTCGTCATCCAGATGTACACCCAAGTACTTGTAGGTGGAGACCACTTCCACCACAGATCCTCCTATGTTTGGGGGGGGGGGGGTTGTTCCGTCTGAAGTTTCACGACCATCTCCTTCGTCTTCTTCACATTGATGTGAAGGTTGTTCTTTCTGCACCAGCTATCCAGGTGTTCCACCTCTAAATCAAACTAAAACAAACCAACCCTAACTATAGGATTTATCAAAAATGAAAGTCTTAAGCCTAGTCTTAAAACTGGACAATGTGTCAGTCTCACAGACAGAAACTGGAAGTTTGTTCCACAAGAGAGGAGCCTGATAACTGAAAGATCTTCATCCTATTCTGCTTTTGGAAATTCTAGAAACCGCAAGTAAACCTGCAGTCTGAGAACAAAGTGCTCTGTTAGGAAAATATGGAACAATTAGATCTGTAATATAATATGGAGCTAGGTTGTTGAGAGCTTTGTAGGTTAGATGTAAAATTTCGAATTAAACTCTGGATTTGACAGGGAGCCAATGGAGAGAAGCTAAAACTGGAGAGACATGTTCTCTCCCACTAACTCCAGTTAAGACTCTGGCAGCAGCATTTTGGATCAACTGAAGATGTTTTAAAGAAGTATTTGGACACCCAGATAATAAACCATTGCGATAGTAATAAGAATGAACAAAAAAAGAACTGTTAAAAAGTTGCAGTCTTTCATGTTGAAGGATGCTGTTCTTATCAGTATGTTCAAGTTTGTTTAAAATGAAATGAATTAATAAAGAATTCCCAAAAGAAGAGTCTTTCGTCTTGCTGGACCTAGTTAACTGTTCCTGTTCTGTACTAATTATGCAACAACAATCAAACGTGCTTAATTATTAATGCAAACACTATTTGGTCAAAACCCAAAATAACCATCAAACCATCACTTATAATAAATTCACTTAAAACCTATGAAATGGTTGGGTTAAAAAACACAACAACAACACTCGAGCATTAAAAGCCTTTCATAAAGTAATCTTTGACAGCAACATGATCCTAGTATAGGTTAAAGGAAGCTGAGACAAAATCACTAACTTTTTTCTTGAATTTGTTTTTGTAAACACATCAACATCATGCAGGATCGATGTTTCCTCCATGTGAACATAGTTGAGGATACGAAGGGCCCAGCCAGGACTCGAGTGCAAACAGAGGTCAGCTCAGTGTAAACAGAGACCGTTACACGATTTACGATGTTTTCTGGCTGCTAAGATCAGGGCTCTGCACATTCTCACAATCATAACAGCTTTTTTGTAGCTTTTCAATCAAGCGGACTCACTCGACATTGTTTTTATAATTTTTTTTCAGCTTTTTATTTTCTCTCCTTGTCAATAGTTCCACTGCTTGTACGCCCTGGTGTCACTGTCTTTATATCTAATTAGCATCAATGCAAAAGTTTAAAACGGAGCAACAACTTTAAAGTTGCCTCATTTTCTTCTTTGTTTCTCTTGTTTAGTTTAAAACTCAAAATAAACTGAAATGGGGAACCCCGGTCACACATGTGAACATCTGGTTCAACATGAGAGCAGCTTAACAGCATCCCCCACCCCACCCCCAACTCCTTTCCACCGCCTGTTGACAGTCGTTACCTGTGCCCCAGAGGGCCCTCGCTGCCCTGCGATAAAACAGCCTCTATCCAGAGCCAGACACATAAATACTTCTTTTTCTATTTTCCAAAATAGCTTTTAATTTTACATGTTTTATGACCCAAATATTAAGTGCACATGTTTTACAAGACACAGTGTCCTCTCGCTCACCCCTCGGGTTCACCGATGGAGTTTTCTTCTTTAGTCTTCTAAAGAAAAAAGAAAAGAAGAAATAAAAGACATAAAATTTGAGGAGGAGTTTCTGCAGGTTGAAAAGATACATATAGCATTATTCAGGGTGTTAAACTTTTGTCATCTTATGAGAGAGATGAGGCCATTTTGATAAAACCTTGAGAATAAAGCTGTACAAAACCTCATGTAACATTACAAGAAGTTGTGCACAAAGTATGTGCTGTAAATAATTCTCAGCGAATATCACACCAGGTTTTAGACTAACATCTGTTAAAATGATAGAGTTAAATGCATTTTATATAAGCTAATGTTGATTAGCTAGCTTAATTAAATTAAATTGATTTCACAAGGCAAAAAATTATAGGTGTTGTTATTTTTTGTAAGTTTAAAAATAATATATGTACACAAACACCCCTACACACACACACA
>NC_056498.1:89709672-89725763 GCF_014905685.2 Nematolebias whitei
GGGGGGGGGGGGTGGGGTCTGTGTGTATATATGTATGTGTTTTTATCCCAGTCCTTAACACCTGACCGTTAAAGGCCTTGCATATTTTGTAGGAATGCCTATCGCTCACAGCCTTTCACGCCAGAGATGAAGCTAAGATTGAGAAATGACCAAGATGGAGCCAGTTTGGTCAAATCTTCAAAATGCTGTGCATTTCGTGCAAAATCATGAGATATCATGCTCAGAGTATGTGTTGTTTACTATGCTCAGCTACTACCACATCAGCTCTTAGCTTATGTTTGTTAAATCCATTTTGTGTTGGCTAATGCTGATTAGCTGTGGCAGTAATGTCATACTAGAATGACTCAAAAATTTACTCAGTTATAAATGTTCATCCAGTATTTACTTTTTTAAAGTTTCTGTAAAATATGTTAAGTGCATGAGATAACTTCTTAAAAGTCAAATGGGGTTGACTCCAACAGTTAATGCTAAAGTTTTAGGCAAAGATCTTGCACTGTGATTAGCATTTTGGGCTGTTACCAACACTCAACTGCATCCACAAAATGTTAGCTCTGTATCTACAAAATATGTTGAATTACAACTGTTTTTGTGGTTTCTGCTCTCAGTTTGCAATAGCAATCATCTTGAATGAGGTTGGCTCCAAAAGAGAATCAGCTTTAGGGGTTTAATTATTGATAAATTTCTGAAAGTTTGACTGAAATCTATCCTGTCCTTTAAGATCTATTTTGTTAACAGACCTGATAGTTAACTTCAATGAGTAATGTTAACATTGAAGACAAATTGCATTCAATCAGTTAGCTCTCACAGTATGTATTATGGGTCAATCTAACTTACACTCACGCCAAATTCTGAGTTAAAGCCAATTCTGTGCTTTTTAAAGTCAGTTTCCTCTGGCCACCATCTCTAATCAGACTGACGCCAAGTATTCATCAGTTTTAGCCATTTATCCTGTAATCACATTCTGACAGTTTCATTAAAGTTTTTTCAGTGGTTTGTGAAATACTTTGGTAGCAGTTATTTAAATGCACACACAGACATGAACTAAAACACTATCATCCACCTTTGACCTTCAGCTGCAGAATCAAAATCAGAATCAAAATCAGAATCAGAATGCTTTTATTGTCCGTGCACAGGGAAGTACATGAAAATTACTTTCCGTACAGCAGCCCGAAAGATGCAGTGTACAGGGGGCTGCAGCTTCCAAGATGTGCTGCTCCTGTTTGGTGCTAAATATAAAACCCAGTGCATTCATAATACTTTTATGTATAGAACAAATATTTAAACATTTAATAAACAGAAGTGGGTACTTATAACTTCTGTTTGTCATGGTAAACAGCATTGAATTTTCCTAATTGCAAACAAGACATCAAGCCCTTTTGTTCTTCTTGGGATGAAATAAATCCTTCCATCCATCCATCCATCCATCCATCCATCCATCCATCCATCCATTCACTCTCTCACTCACACCTAGGGACAATTTAGAGTTACCAATGAGTCTAACATGCATGTTTTTGGTCTATGGGAGGAAACTGGAGTACCTGGAGGAAACCCACGCATGCACAGAGAGAGCATGCAAACTCCACACAGAAAGGCTCCTGGCTGGGATATGATCCAGTGATCTTATTGCTGAGAGGCAACAGCTCTACCAACCGAGCCACCGTGCCACCATGATACAAACCCCTCTGAATATATTCAGCCAGCTTGCATCACGCCACACTCTCCTCACCTTCAGCTGCAGCAGTGACATGAGTTACTGCTCTCTGTCCTTTGAAAATGTATCATGGTGGTAAAGAGCTCTGAACAATGAAATATTTGGATGAAGGGATGGAATAAAGAGGAAAATTGATCCATCTTGTTATTGTGACAGGAAGAGAGCTGTGGGGAAGACAAGGAGGTCTTTACTGTTTGACAAATTCAAAAAGTATCAGGAAATCATTGGCACAAAGATCAAAACATTGTAATGTGTTTTTATTGTGTGATAAACAAGAACGATGGAGCTTAACTTTGACTGATTAACTTTTGTTTTGGTCTGAGACCAATTTTTTATTTTCATGTTTATCTGAAATGGGAGAAGTTGATGTCATACATGATGATGATAGATTTTTTGTTTGATTGCTTCCACTTTGTAGATGGTGAGGGCAGAAAATGATGAGAGAGATGAAACTGTCATCTTTCTGTTTTTCTGTTTTTCTGTTATTTCGTTCCCTGAGTTGAACTTTTAGGCCTTTTCCTTTAGTGTTTTTGTACTTTTTTCTAGTGTTCCATTTTCCATTTCTCATTTACTCTCAGTCAGCTTCCTCAGTGTTTTGCCACCACAGTCACCTGTTACCAATCAGTCCAGGTGTTTCCATTTCTGCTTATCTCTGCTCTACTTACTCAGAACTTTAATAAAACTTGCAGGAAATAATAACTGGATGATTAGATTAATGATTAACTTGTGGAACCAAATAAATTTAAAATTGTTGCCACAACAAACTGCTCTTAGAAAACAAAAAAAAAATGGCTACGACTCAATGAATTTTTTAGATATTGCTAGAAAAATCATTTCCAATAATTATTCAGGAGTCCAGGAATGAAATTTAACAAAAATATATTAAACATATGTGCAAGGAGAGAAAGACTTTTCCCTTACTTCCAAATGAATGGCACTATCAAAATCATAAAGTGCCCTCATGACAGTGACATGAGCAACACCTCTCTGACAATCGAGATACCAAGAAACAACTCTTTATGCATTCCCAGCACCCAGGAAGGAGGATTTCCTTCCCCATCTGCAGCCCCCCCCCCCCCCCCATTCCAAGAAACACCTTATCACAGTTTTTTTCTCGTGTACTGAAAATAAGTTTTGTTTAATTGGTTGAAACATAACCAATTAAAATGGAACATAAAGGAAAAAAATACTGTGACTTGGTGTTTGTTTGTTGTTTTTGTTTTTTTGCATGACTCTGACATCAAGAGAAAGAAAAAAATATTTATTAGATATACATTTGTAATCAGACGTTGAGCTAAATCATGATGTGGTAGAAGCTTAGAGTCACCGCAACACACATTAAGTGATATATTGCATGAGACTGTACTTAAATTCATCTTCGAGATTCAACCAGAATTACTCAAACTCCATCACTTATCAGTATATGAGTTGTGTAAAACTCTGGCTTTAAAACCATTAGGGAGTATGCATACTTTCAGGGAATGCTAGAACATTTAATTGCTATTTATTACTCAGACATTAAGTAAAATGTTATCAAAATTCAAAATACAGCTTACCAGCAGCTTCAACTTCAAATCTTTTTGTCTTTTATAAAGTTCTAAGTAACAACGAGGATTCAAACTTTTACCTCACCATAGATTTCCTTTAGATTTTTTTTTTTCAATTGTTCACTAAATGATAACAAATGAAACAAAGTTACAGAAAAGGTGTAATACAATCCTCCTTATATTCTGGGACTACAAAACTCAGTGGTTTTATGATGATTTTGTGCCCATCACCTTAGCCTCATTTATTCGGTCAGTTTGCTTCCACTTACCATCGGTCCATTGTTGGTTTCGTGCCAAAAGTCTTGGTTTTCCCTTGTGTTTCTCTAGCTCCTTGTAGAGCTGTCATTTCTAACCCGAACCCGGAGCCTAGGCCGGGCCATAATAATGTGCTTAATGTGCGAGCCGGGTCAGTGTCGGGCTTTTTATTGCATCAGGGACACGCATAGCCGACGATACAATTGTATGCCAACATGGCTTGCCATACAATCACCTGCTGCACCCGGCCATTTGGCTGCGTGCTGAAAGGCTGGTTGAAAGAGGTAAAAAGTTCAGTTAAGCTTGAAATGGACTACTGCGAGTGATCCATCAACCCAAATGGACATTCATTCAGCCACAACACTCAGTAGACGCACTCGACCAATGATTCAAACAGGTGAGATCACAAAATCAGGGCAGGGTCCAACACGGGCAGAAGCAGGAGAAGCATTTAATGCGCACTGACGGCTCCTCAGCCCTGATCTTCTGCCCCCTCAGCCGCACACGTCCGCCGACCATTAATAATAGTCGGTGGTACAAGCAGTCAAAGCTTAATTAAAAATGTCCAAGGGTGGGGTTGGGGTTGGGTTCAGACTTGTAATTACTGTTAATTTGTCGCATTGGGTGTGGTTCAGAGCTGATGGTTGCGGGCTGGGGCCGGGTTGGATTTTTTGGACCCGAGTGCAACTCCATTCTCCAGAGTGAGTTCTGCTGCCACGTCTATCTTTGTTTTTAATTTTATAATAAAATACATTTGCTTTTGAAGCTGTTCTTGTGAGACTGTGCTTGGAATAATCGTCATAGTACCACAGCAATAAAACTGACCTTCTAATTACATCATATACATTTTCTGTCTTGTCAGCTGTGTTTCTATTCTAACATGAATGGTTTGAAAAAAGGATAATATAGTTTTATTGTTGTAGAGGTTGGCTCCTCTACCCCTCCCTTCTCTGTTGTTTGTGTTTTCCTAATTATCTCTCCACAGCTGCTGCTCATTACCTGGACCAGGTGGAGGAGCTATTTAAGCTGGAGCTTCACTCCAGATCAGTGCCAGAGCAAAGTTCTACCAAGCTCCATGTTCCTGTGACTACTGGCTGGCTGACTTCAAGCTCCTTATCGGTCTCCCTGCATGACAGCAGCGTTTTCTCCTCCTCCACCTTCACTCCTGTGTGCCTCTCCTGGTTCCTCCTCACCTCCACCCCGGCTCCCTTGGTGATTTTTGTAAATACACTCGTTAATATACTCACCTGATCCCACCGTGGATTATTGGATTCGGATCCTGTCTCCTGTTCTCATGCTCCTGGAACAACAACGACAAGTAAGCTTATTTTTGGATTACTATCAACATTTCCAAAATCTCCTCAAGACGATTTGTCGTTCACCACCAATCTCCTCTCTATTCCCACAGTGGATCCATCCTGAGTTTAAGTTTACCAACTTCACCTGAACCAATAAATATAATTGTTTTTTACCTCAAGTTGTTTAATCCTTGCTTCAAACTGTTCGCCTTTGACATCACCCACAGACCCTAACAATTGTCAAATACATAAATGAAATCCTCAAGTCTGTTCATCTGTTATAGTTAAGATGGTTGTATTAACTGGCCTTGTGTTTATGAAACCCTTACAAATGAAAAATAAAATAATAAAATTAGTTATGGGGCCAATCCGGTGTCGGTATCGACCTCCGATACCAGCATAATTTACGTATCGGACTTTTCCGACCCAACCTGCAGAGATTTCTGATCCATGATGCATGTCTGTGTCTGTTGAAACGTCTCTACATGTGAGTCCCTGCCAGCTGCTCTACACGTTGGCTTCAAACTATGGAATGGATTTCCTGAACAGAGACGTGTCTCATGAACTCAGAGTAATAAGACCCGCCTCACATTCAGGAAATCCATTTCATAGTTTGCAGCCAGCTACAACGTGCAGTAGCACTGTGGCTAATGGATAACCAAGTTTTCATCGAAACGTCCGCTGTGTGGAAGTATTTTACACTAGAAAAACCACAAAACAAGACAGCAACGTGTAATGTCTGCAGAGCCATAGCACCACATTAAACAGCGGTAAAGTTAGTTTTACATTGGACATTCAAGCTCTGTGTCCTCAGCGGTGCACTCCTCTCGCTCAATCCGAAGCAGGCAGCTGGATCCCAGCCAGCCACGCCCAGCCTGCCCCGCTCAGTCTGCCCGTCTCAGAGGAGGGGCAGACTGAGCGCGGCTGACCGCAATCATACTGCCTGCTTCAGATTGAATGATCAGAACACATCGCTGAAGCCACAGAGCTTGAATGTTTACCGAGAAATTGCTGAACTTCATCGTAATTAATGACCAACCACTATCAGTTGTAGAAAACGAAGGATTTCGCAGCATGATACTTGCAGCCAAGATATAGTTTACCCTGCAGGAGATATTTATCAGTACAACAGTAGACAATCATTAAAAAAGCATATGAATTGAAAATTACAAGAAAATTATATTAAAATAACTAAACAAGAACAGCTACATTATAAAGCGATGTAAAATACTAAAAACAGGAACATGTCTGTGTTAGTTTATGCCATGAACTTAACAGATGTTTAAAGCCATTTAATTTTTTTAAACTTAATTCATTCATTTAAAAGAAACAAAATAAACAAAACCATCAAAAAGAAAAAAACATTGAATGAAAAGAGTGCAGAAAGAAGAAAAAACTGCTTATAATATCTGCCCCTTATTTAAAAAAATATATATATAAAATAACTTGAAACCAACAATCACTTAAATTAATCACCTTTATATCCACTTTAAAGCTATGAATAAACAAAATGTTTTGTGTTAGCAGGATTTAATTCTAACTTTATCCAACATTAATAAAACTTACCTCAACTTGCCTTTTTGGACATGCATGCATATATCTGTACAAATTGTACTTGCATATAGAGAAAATTATTAGAGTTTCATATAAAATCAATAACGATGATGATATTGGAAAGGTATCGGACAATATCTACATTTGGGGATTGGATTGGAAGTAAAAAAAAATGTGGATCGGTGCATCCCTAACTAAAATAAACAATATGTTTTTCATGAGAGAACCATTTATAAAATTCTATAAACATATGGGTTACATGATAAAATGTTTCTAAATCACACTGTAAACATGAGCAAAATACAGTATGTCTCACATCTGTGGTCGGGTCATGAAGGAAACAAGAGCTCCCCACAGTATCTCTAAATCAGCTGTTTCTATGCCAGATATTTTTGTTGTTTATTTGTTTGTTTGTTTGTTTGGTCATCATTTTTGGTCTATATCTTATAACTCTAGGTGAGGGTTGGAATGATGTAAATTGAGAAATTTGTTTTTCAAACCAGCTACATATTCACTGTGACAGACCAACTCAATGCCCTCATTACTGTGAACAAGGTTCCAAACTGTCAATCAAACTCCCGCCACATCTTATCATCATTCATGAACAAGACTCCCAGATTCTTGAACTCTTCTACTTAAGGCAAAAACCCACTACTGACATGGAGGGAGCATTCCACTTTTTTCCAGTTCAGAATCATAGCCTCTGACTAGAGAAGCTGACTCTCCACACACACACACAACTTAGCTGAATTACATTAAAGTTTACAGACACTTGGAGTATAGGCAAAAGAAGGAAATGTGATAGATCTTTAAAACATCTGGGTACCATACTTTTACAACAAAGCCAGCTAAGGAAAATCCAAAGATAAATCTATCCATCTTTACCCGCTTCTTCCTTTTAGGGTCACAGGGGTCACTGGTGCCCATGTCCAGCTATCACTGTGCGTGAGGTGGAGAACACCCTGGACAGGTCTCCAGTCCATCACAGGGACACACATAGAGACAAATGAGGCAAACAACCATTCACTCTCTCTCTCACCTATGGACAATTTAGAGTTACCAATCAGTCTAACATGCATGTTTTTGGTCTGTGGGAGGAAACTGGAGTACCTGGAGAAAACCCACACATGCACAGAGAGAACATGCAAACTCTACACAGAAAGGACCCAAGGCAGGAATTGTTCCAGTGACCTTCCTGCTGAGAGGCAACAGCTCTACCGACTGAGCCACCATGCCTCCAAGATAAAAGTAAAGAAAGTAAAAGGTTTGTATGCTCAATCATCCAGGTAGATAACAAAAAAGTAAAGAAAGTAAAAAAAAAAGACAATTAGCCATTTATTCAGGTCAAAACCAACCATGCCAACCTTAACAGTTTGAGAACCAGATTTTACAAGTAGGAAATATGAGACTATAGAATGCATGCTCTGATTAGATCAAAGAAATATTTACATATCAAGTTCCAAGGTCAAGTTCAAGTTTATAGTCGTTCGCATCACGTGTGGTACGTGAGGTGGAACAAAATTGTGTACTCTGGGTCCCAGTTACACCCAAAAATAGCAAAACTATAAAGTATAAAAAAGAAACGGTATATAAGCATCTAAGATATACGCTAAGATAGAGAGTATGGATGTGCGATATGGCATAAAATTCATATAACGATATGTATAGGGCTGGGTACCTTTCTAAAAAAATCTGTATCGGTACCGGTGTCAGTATCTTCACTTCGGTGTTGGTTCCTTTTTCAGTACCAATTTTGTAATTAATATTAATTCTAACAAGAATAAAATTACGTTACACATTACAGTACAAATTGTGAATTTTATTTTTTAACTTTGGTATTTTTCTATTCCAAGCCATTTTCTTACATTAAAATAAACAAATAATTTCCAGTTCAAAAGAACAGTTTCAAACCAGTCACACGTCAGTGTCTAATGCTCACTGCTTCACACTGAGGACCTTTTCACTTAACAGTTTTTCTTCAGAAACAACATGTCTGCTTTCTCTGGACACAAACAAGCCCACTCCTGGCTGATGGTGTCTCCAGCAGTAGAAAATGTTCACTCTGAGGGTGTGAATGATGCTTGTTGCACACACAGATCTGATTTTGCATCAGACACAGCATTACTGCGGTTAGCCGGTAGAAGACTAATCATAGGCTAAATGTACAGTATATTGTTTCTACCGTGTACCATATATATCGTGCAATTCTAATAGAAATACATCTAAGATCTAAGGATCTTAGATATAAGCTAAACAAACATCAAATGGTATGCTAAAAAATCTAAGATATATGTTAAATAGTGGTGTAACGATACAAGTGGGTGTATTGAACCGTTTTGGTATGGCGTGTTCGGTTTGGTCCACGTGCGTACCGTTTAGGTTATTTTTTCACTCATTAAATTTTATTAATGAGAGATTATGCACCGCAGGACTAAAGTTCCTAAGCGTGTTTCAGCACGGTGCTATTAATTGTTGCATAGTCTTGCAGCACGCGTAGCATTAGCAGCCTAGCATCTCGTTATGGTCTCCTGTTTGGGAACATTAGGCCTTTCTTGTTAAAAGACAACGGAACAAATCCAAAGCTGTGCATCAATGTTGTTTCACGGATATTGTATCTGCAGCAGACAATATGTATAACTTGTTAACGCACTTGAAATGACATCATCCGAATGTGAACATCTCTTTGTGCAAAAACCGATAACAGCAGCATTTTAACAACCTTTATCAGGTAATTCAGATTGGTCCAAAGCAATAACAGAAGCTGTAGAAGTTTTTAAACTCTGGATCTACGCCCGTATTCTGTTGTTGATGCTCAGGCTTTAAGCATATGATTAAAAACTTGAGTCCCGCTGCCTATGACATCCCGTCACGTCAATACTTCAGACAAAAAGTTGTAGCAGCACTTTATGAAAAAGCTAAAACTGATCATTAACAAACCCGACCCCAGATTTAAAGCCCTGCCCTGATGATGATGAGCGAGAGAGGATATTCAACCACCTCATATGATGACCATGCAAGAAGAGGTATTGTTATTGTATTATTGTGATCTAATTAATTTTTTAATTTAAATTTATAATCTTATTAACTCAATTTTTTTATCTCTTTGTGCTGTTTGCAGTCTGAGTGTGTCAATGAGATAGAGCTAAGTCTTCTTCATCCACCAGATTGCCTCCAGCTAAGAAGTCTGTAAAGGCTGAACTTGTTTACTTGGCATATTTTCAAAATAAACATTTTGTAAATCTTTATTTTGTCCTTTTTTGTACTGAAAATTAACCGAACTGAGCCCTCATTGAAACTGAACCAAACGGAAATGTGATTTTAGCATACCGTTACACCCCTAATGCTCAACGCTAATAATGTAAAACAATACGGCGTATCAACCAGCAGCAACCCCATCATGTGTTGTATTGATGCACTTGTCACATGATGATGGAATAAAGAACCCAAAGACAGGTGATCAGGACTCATACAAGAATAAAGTAAACATTTCCTGATTGCAGTTGCAAAAAGAGGAGCTTAAAAGCTCTGCAAGCTAAAACGCCACGAAATTACAAAACTAAAAAATGAAAAACAATTAAACTAACTATAATAAAACAGAAAAACTGGCTTAAACATAAAACACAACTAAGACAAAATCCTATTATTACAACAGTATTGAGTTTAATTGTTTGATATTAGAACATTAACGTTGTACATTAGGACATGAAATTTGGTAGAGAATATGTCTTCACAAGTGCATAATTATTGCCTGCCACCATAAGCCAAAACATGGGCAATAATGTTTTTGTCCATGTTTATGTGTGTGTTGATTTGTCCAACTGGTTAGCAAAATATCTAAACAACTAGACAGATTTGAATGAAACCCTTCTAAAGTAACCACTGTACATGTATACATATCTACAGTTGATAAACTTATTGAGTCAACCCAGATTAAGATAGTTGTCACAGCTGAGCATTCTTAGCAAACACGTCAATTGCTATTTCTTCATAAGTTACTGGATTTGTCTTGGTGTTGGTAGCTTTAGCCCAGAATGTGTGTGTGAACTCTAGCTTTTCGATCAATAGATTCCAACACAGAACTTATCGATGAAGCATGAAAACATGATGGATTACTTTTAAGATATTGCTTCTATTCCCTTTATTTCTTCCTTGTGTGGTTTTTATTATCTTTTGGATTTGATCCAAATATTTAAAAATAAAGCCTTTTTCTAATCTCCATCTGATGCTGTATCCAGTGTTCAGTGGAGCATAGCTCCATCTTCCCATGTGTTTTAACAAGCCTCCGTGTTCATAATGCCATATAACACAAACACATTGTGTTTGATTGATGGACATAAACATTTATTGTGGCTGGGGTACGGTTTAAAGCCAGGCCACATCTCATGGTCACTGTTAACGGGCTTTGCTGCCATAACCGAAAACAAACCAAGGTCTACGGCTGCCCGGCTCTCTTCTGGTCATGAAGAAAAATACTGCAAAAATGACCATGTGCAGGAATGACTTGTCACTGCAAGATTCATTGGTAGCTAAAATAAAAAAAAATAGAAGACTCAGGTTTTATAAACCTTGTGTTAAGTTTATTGTTTATCTCAACAATTGCTACCATGTGTTTAATGTTAATCTACCATGGCCAGAGCAGATTTTATTTATTTATTTATTGCAAAACTTCCAGTTTTTAATAATGTGTTGGACATTTCTTAACCCAATTTTAGTAGTTTCTATAATCTCCTTAGATGTTTTCTATGCTTGATGCCAATGATTTGACCCTTCTCAAACAGACTGACATCTTTTCCACGACCACGCGATGTGTCTTTGACATGATTGTTTAAGAAATGAGAAGCAACTCATTGCACCCGTTGGGATTAAATAACTTGTTACCAGCTGAAAGATAATCTCCCATGCAATAATTATCCAATAGGAGGCTTGTACCGATTTGCTTAGTTAAATCCAGGTGGTGACTTTTTTTTGGCCAGGCAGTGTATTATTCATCTTTAATTGATGAGAGTAAAAATAACCCCAGGTTCCTTTTCAGTACCATAGCTAGTCTAATAAAAAAAAAACCCTATCTCTGTTGATTCATGTATCCCTACAACTACAGTATAAGCAGTGATGACTTCATGAGAGTCCTCTATGGCGTTTCCCTCACAGCAGTCAGAAGCGCTAGCATTAGCATTAGCATTAGCAATATGTCGCGATGGAGATGACGGCAGGAAGCACAGTGGCACAAATGGTAGAGCTGCTGCCTCTCAGCAAGCAGGTTCCTGGTTCAAATCCCGGTCCAGGGGCCTTTATGGGTGGAGTTTGCATGTTCTCTCTGCATGCGTAGGTTTTCTCCGGGTACTCCGGTTTCCTCCCACAGACCAAAAACATGCATGTTAGACTGATTGGTAACTAAATTGTCCCTTGGTGTGAGTGAGAGAGTGAATGGTTGTTTGTCTCTATGTGTCCCTGTGATGGACTTGCGACCTGTCCAGGGTGTACCCTGCCCCTCGCACAGTGATTGCCGGACATGGGCACCGGCGACCCCTGTGACCCAAAATGAAAGAAGCAGGTAAAAGATAATGGATGGATGGATGGAAACAGAATCCAGCCCAAAGGTAGCAAGAGTGCAGTTATAAAAATTAGTTTTCCATCAGGCCTGACGGGAGCTCTCCGAGATACAGCCTACATCATAAGCACCATCTTGAGTTTCCCCATCGTCCTTTTATCCGGAACTGGCAAAATGGAGCATATTTGTTTACAAAATTGATTAAACTATTTTGAAAATAATTCCAAGCGATGTTCATGTCATCAGTTAATAGAATATGATGCCAATCAAAATGAGACAAGTCCCAAAGACATACAGTATAAATACTAAATTTAGAGAGCAAAATACTTTGTATTATAGAGAGCTGTATGAGTGTGTGTGCAAATGGGGGATTGGAAAACTGTCGATCTTCAATGATTTTATTAAATTGAAAATACAGTTTGCTTTTGTCTACATCAAATTTGACTTTCAGTTGGAACCCATCATTACTTTTAAAACACGAGTGATTTTCTTTTACATATTTCCCAAAATTCTGACTTTTGGATGTCTTATTAGTGGGAACTCAAATAAATAAAAAAATTAACAATTTAAGACACACTAAACCTAAAAGAAAAACATGATTCTCTTCTTACTTTTCCTAATTAAGAAAACAGTCTGACAGAAAGTAATCATAGTTTGTATCAGCCTGGTACTGCTGTCTGTTTCAGATGCGTTAATAAGTTATATCAAGGGCAATGCATTCAGTCAGTCAAATGTTTATCACTTTTATATTATCTCTCTCTCTCTCTCTCGCTCTCTCTCTCTCTCTCACACACACACACACACACGCACACGCACACACCCACACACACACACAGATCTTTTCTACTAGATGTAATTGGTAAACTGACATTTTTTTCTTCATGTCTGAGTTCATTGAATAATTGGTGTTTTAAGACTGATTCTTATTTCAACATTTTTATTTCACTAAAAAAACAGCAATTTATCTTTGTCAAATTACAAAAATGTTATCAACACTATATTTAGGATTTAACAAAATTGTGCACATCATAAAACTCTTGAAGTCTTGTCATCTCCTGAAAACAGCTTAGCTGAGGTAAAGTAGTCCTTCAAAGTTTTATAAAGGTGTCAGGTTCCAGTTTCTACTCCAAAGTAGATTGATTGCCACATTCAAACTGGACGTGCCAACAGGCTCATGGTAAAATGCACTGTACTTATTATATAGCACCTTTCTAACTTGTCAAGATACTCAAAGCGCTTTACCCTACAATCTGTGTTCTCATTTACCCATTCATACAACACTCTACTAGATCTACACAAAGATTAATCAGTGCTTTAGATCACATTCATACACCAATGGGACACTCATCAGAAGCAATGAGGGGTTCAGTGTTTGCCCAGGGACGCTTCGGCATGCGACTGCTGGTGGAATCCAACCCCCAACTCTTGCATTGGAGGATGACTGCTCTAACCACTCAGCCACAGCCGTCCCCAAGTGATGTGACTTTACATTGTGTAAATCCAGTTTTCTGGCTTACCAGTAGTCCCAAAATGTAACTGTTTTATGGTTTTAATCCAGATCATGAACTTGTTTGTCAACAAATTCATTTTGGGCGACATGGTGGCACGGTTGTTAGAGCTGTTGCCTCTCAGCGAGATGGTCGCCGGATCAAATCCCAGCCAGGGGGACTTTCTGGGTGGAGTTTGCATGTTCTCTCCGCGCATGTGTGGGTTTCCTCCAGGCACTCCAGTTTCCTCCCACATACATACAACATGCATGTTAGACTGATTGGTAACTCCAAAGTGTCTAGGTGAGAGTGAGAGTTTGCCTCTACAGTATGTGTCCCTGTGATGGACTGGAGACCTGTCCAGGGTGTACCCCGCCTTTCGCACAGTGACTGCTGGATATGAGCACCAGTGACACCCGTGATCTGAAAAGGAAGAAGCGGGTGAAGATAATGGATGGATGGATATAGATTATTACTTCTTTCATAGGAGCTTTGCATTAAGCCATAAGGCGGCTGTGGCTGAGTGGTTAGAGCAGTCGTCCTCCAATGCGAGAGTTGGGGGTTCGAATCCACCAGCAGTCACATGTTGAAGTCATGAGCCCTCATAGCCTCTGATGTGTGTCCCATCGGTGTCTGAATGTGATCTAAAGCACTGATTAGTCTCATTAGAATGATTTGTTCAATTAGTTTTGTAGAGATCTAGTAGAGTGCTGTATGAATGGGTAAATGAAGACACAGATTGTTGTAGAAAGTGCTTTGAGTATCTTGAAATAAGATAGAAAGGTGCTATATAAGTACAGTCCATTTACTTTCTGCTGCTTTTGTTTTGTTGTACAACCATCCATCCGTTTTCTTGATCCGCTTTTCATTTCCGGGTCGTGAGAAGTTGGTGCCTATTTCCAGTAGTTTTATTATAGATGGAAGGAGAAATTTGTGTCTCTATATCTGTTACAATCTCTATAGATTGTCTTTATAGTTTCACACTATGGTGAATTCAGACCTAGTGTATCAAAAATATTATGTAAATGTTATGGGGATTTGATTGTCACCAGGATTTGTTACAAAACATTGTGGAGCTCATTCAGACATGACGTCGACACATTCGCTTGCCTTTAGATTAATGGAAATCAGAGGATGTCTGACATGTGGCTTCACATGCACGTCAGTTTGCAGCTGTACATCTCACCCTGCACATTCATCATGTATGCTGGTGGGTTTGACTTTCTGCTGTCTTAAAAAAAAAGCTAAAAATCTCTAAAATCCTGTGGTGGAACATTGTCTGGACTGTTTTGAGGAAAATCTTGCATCATTTTGCTCAGGGATGTTCAAACTGAAGTAAACAGACGTGGAGCTGTGCAAAACTCCTGCTTTGGAATAAAACATCGACAGTGCTGTAACGTGGCAGACTTGTTGGTTTTTCTGAAGTCATCAAAATCCAAATGATTATGGACATACATGAATGCAAGACTTTACTTGCTTCAAAAAATTTAAATGTTGCCCTTTTAAAATAATGCTTAATAACTTGGTGAACTATGTGACTTAGGGCAAATCCACAAGGTATTTTAAAATTATGATAGCATCAACAAATTATTTTTAAATTTGTCATGAGGCTTGACAAGAAAATTTGGGATAGTATATTTCTTTGTTTGGTATTTTCTAAATGAGTCAACAGTTGTCCTGCGATGCTGTTAGGCTGTACTTTTACCAGGCTTGTCATCTTGCTTTTACCGGTTTGTGTTTCTCTTATTCAATGATTAGATGTAGGGATGTAATAAGAAGGAAACCACATATCATAGCATTTTTTTCTAGTTTAACTATTTAGATAGTTTTAGATAGATAGCTTTAAAGTATCAAGGAAATCAAAATTAGTGAATTTAATTATATTTATCCAGGAAAGCAGTGAGAAATTGAGCCTAAATTACTTGTGCTTTCATCCAGCTGGTATTTATGTGCATTTTCAAATTACATAGAGAGCTGGAAAACCCTATTCTATGTGGAATAAGAACAGGTTAGCAAAAAATTGACTTACTAAAGAGATCACATGACTTCTGGGCTCATTGATGGCTTTTACTGCAACATGTTTCATACCACACAGTTGTAAGCTAATGTAACGTTCAGATGTTTGATCTTCTCAGAATTCACATTTTTTCCATCTTAATGCTTAGAATTGTTTTGTTTTTTTCTGAAACATGTTGTGTAAAATATGGTACGCTGGAAATGTTTGACGGTGTCAGTTATATTAAAATGTTATACCTGTGTGTAAAGACCATATTACACAGTTCTGTCAAATAAGTACCGGTAACGGGCATTTGTTAGTATTTGGAAATGCCTCAAAATCATTTCCTTTTAGCTTTAAACATACAAATCAACATATTAAGACAGCCACTAAAACCACTTATTCACACCAGTGCTTCCTACCTTTAAATAGTTGTTGGCTCATTGGCATCCCATTTGAAGGTGATGACCCTGCTTATCTGTTTTGCTAATAAATTCAGCTGTGTTTTACTCAGTGAGCACTAATGCACCACTGCTTCATCCATCATGGACCTTAACAATAGCCATGTCTTCAGCTGCTTCTGGAACCTGTAAACCTGCTGTTTTTTGTTTTTTTTTGTGTGTGTGTGTGGGGGGGGGGGGGGAGACCGGGGGGGGGCGGGGGGGGGGGGGGGTTTGGTCATGAGTGATTGGGGT
>NC_056498.1:89725863-89733060 GCF_014905685.2 Nematolebias whitei
GGGGGGGGGGGGGGGGCATGTGTTCATGTCTGATGAGGCTTGAGAGCTTTTCTGCATTTCTGTGATAGTTCTGCAGCTATCTTTCAAGGCTCATATCAGATGGATGTGTTTGATATGATGATTGTCAAGGATTCCCTGTGTGCACATGAACATGGAGAACCACGAGCACATTGCACCTATACAGGATTACAACCTAGTTAGTTAATTAGTGATGATGGTGAGCAGTTTGACTGGTCAGTGTCTCGAGGGGCTGCATCTTGCATTTGCATAACAAGCCATCCACATGACACCAACGCCTCAACAGATGTCAGGCTTGTGAGCAAAGTTTTGCCTTTCCATCATGTCGCAGCTTTTGTCAGTTTTTGGTTCCAGCTGTTCTTTTATTTTTTTCAGACAACCATTGTTTTCTAAGCTGATTCTCATCTTGAGCTTGATGAGATTGTCAGCCGTTGAAAGTCACTTGAGCCATCAAGAGAGGATACAAAATTGATCAATGTGGAGTCTAATTTTATTATAACAGTTTTATTTTGGTACTATTAAATACATCCTGATGATAATAGATATCATTGTGACAGATGTTTATTGAAAATACTTTTAAAACCATGAATAGTTGTATTTAGTCAAATATTTTTTTCTCAAACATTAAAATGTTGAACATGTATTTTAAGTAAAGTGAATAAGTGTTTGGGAGGTTTTTTATCACTAAAAGCAGAAGTAAGACTGGGATTAAGACTTTCCTTTTTGATAAATCCTATTTAGTTTAGTCAGTTTAGTTTCCTGACCTATTGCTTAGGCTGCTGTAATCTTAGACTGGATGACAAATTGACCTAATTTCATCAAATGAACAGTTACAAATACATACAAATGAATAGTTTGTATTTGTAATGATTCTTTCCTAACATGATTTCTGTCTTTCCTCCTAGAGAGTAACCTGATGGCCTCCACCCTGGACCTGTCATTGTGTGACTGTTTTCTCCTTCCTGCTTTCTCAAAGTCAGTCGGTCAAAGCAGATGGCCGCGTATCCTGAACCTGGTTCTGCTGGAGGTTTTTTCCTCATGAGGGAGTTTTTTTCTTTCCACTGTTGCCTCTGTGCATGCTTAGGATAGGAGACTGCGATGAAGCGAAAACTCAAAGCAATCTGTTGGTTCCTCAGATAAATACAGGTCCTTCTCAAAAAATTAGCATATTGTGATAAAGGTCATTATTTTCCATAATGTAATGATAAAAATGAAACTTTCATATATTTCAGATTCATTGCACACCAACTGAAATATTTCAGGTCTTTAATTGTTTTAATACTGATGATTATGGCATACAGCTCATGAAAACCCAAAATACCTGTCTCAAAAAATTAGCATATCATGAAAAGGTTCTCTAAACAAGCTATTAACCTAACCATCTGAATCAACGACGTAACTCTAAACACCTGCAAAAGATTCCTGAGGCTTTTAAAAACTCCCAGCCTTGTTCATTACTCAAAACTGCAATCATGGGTAAGACTGCCGACCTGACTGCTGTCCAGAAGGCCATCAATGACACCCTCAAGCAAGAGGGTAAGACACAGAAAGAAATTGCTGAACGAATAGGCTGTTCCCAGAGTGCTGTATCAAGGCACCTCAGTGGGAAGTCTGTGGGAAGGGAAAAGTGTGGCAGAAAACGCTGCACAACGATAAGAGGTGACTGGACCCTGAGGAGGATTGTGGAGAAGGGCCGATTCCAGACCTTGGGGGACCTGCGGAAGCAGTGGACTGAGTCTGGAGTAGAAACATCCAGAGCCACCGTGCACAGGCGTGTGCAGGAAATGGGCTACATGTGCCGCATTCCCCAGGTCAAGCCACTCTTGAACAAGAGACTGCATCAGAAGCATCTCACCTGGGACTGCTGCTGAGTGGTCCAAAGTTATGTTCTCTGATTACAGTAAATTTTGTATTTCCTTTGGAAATCAAGGTCCCAGAGTCTGGAGGAAGAGAGGAGACAGAATTCACATTGCTTGAGGTCCAGTGTCAAGTTTCCACAGTCACTGGGGTGTCATGTCATCTGCTGGTGTTGGTCCACTGTGTTTTATCAAGCGCAGGGTCAATGCAGCTAGCTATCAGGAGATTTTGGAGCACTCCATGCTTCCATCTGCTGAAAAGCTTTATGGAGATGAAGATTTCATTTTTCAGCATGACCTGGCACCTGCTCACAGTGCCAAAACCACTGGTAAATGGTTTACTGACCATGGTATTACTGTGCTCAATTGGCCTGCCAACTCTCCTGACCTGAACCCCATAGAGAACCTCTGGGATATTGTGAAGAGAAAGTTGAGAGACACAAGACCCAACACTCTGGATGAGCTTAAGGTCGCTATCGAAGCATCCTGGGCCTCCATAACACCTCAGCAGTGCCACAGGCTGATTGCCTCCATGCCACGCCGCATTGAAGCAGTCATTCATGCAAAAGGATTCCCGACCAAGTATTGAGTGCATAACTGAACATGATTATTTGAAGGTTGGCGTTTTTTGTATTAAAAACACTTGTCTTTCATTGGTGGGATGAAATATGCTAATTTTTTGGGACAGGCATTTTGGGTTTTCATGAGCTGTATGCCATAATCATCAGGATTAAAACAATTAAAGACCTGAAATATTTCAGTTGGTGTGCAATGACTCTGAAATATATGAAAGTTTCATTTTTATCATTACATTATGGAAAATAATGACCTTTATCACAATATGCTAATTTTTTGAGAAGGACCTGTAATGTTATGAACTGACTTATGTATGTGAATGTTTCTGTGCAGTGTCTGGATATGACTTCTGTTGTGACTTGGTGCTATATAAACAAACTGAACTGAACTGAATTGGTTAAATTAGCTTTTTGACTTATGCCCACACATAAGGATTATTAAATAATAAATAAATTGTTCAAAAGAAGCTCTTTTTAACTGATTTTGCATTTAAATTCCAGGAAAGACCAAGTGGAACTTTTGAAAAAGAGCTCATGAACACAGCTTCAATATTTCATGCATATTTTCAGGAGGTTTACAAGTGGAGAAAAAGAGACATGGCAAATCAAAACTTTGCTTTCATATTTGGTTGGAGGAGTAAGTGGCCATTTGTGCTTCCTGCTGTGGGGAAACATCTTTATCATGATGAATATTATTCCAAAACACAGTTTCCCGCAAGGAACAACGCTCCTTATCCTCAGTTTGCCTGCTTTTTCAGCTAGACTGCATTGCTTCTTTTAAACTGTCCATGGTCCATAAATCGTGCTATGATGAGCAGAACGCTGCGCGGTGTTGAGGCCCACATTCAAAATCCTCATTTCTTCTCTTTTTTCTGCACAGACTGAGATTTCCTTTGAAAATTATGCAACACGGATCCAGAGTCTAGAGAAAGACAAATTAAAACCATTGAAGAGAAAAGTTCTGGTCATGTGGTCTGACTGTGACTGATTTATTTAATAACTGCAGATGGGACCGTTTCTAACTTTACTTGGCAGCTGATGGCCAATTTATGTTGATTTTTTTTTTGTTGTTGTTTTTGAATATAAATATACAGCGCATGTTTAAAACAACATGATTACAATGTACAGGATTAAAAAGGAATTTGAAAAAGAAGTGTTGAGCTGCTGTGGGTCCCCCAACTTGGTGCCTGTGTGTTGGAGTTTTCCCCGGTAGATGAGAGGGTGGCTTCCCTTCGCCTTCAGGTGGAGGGATAAGCTCTGACTGTTGTTTGTGCCTACGCATCGAATTACAGTTCAGAATATCTGGCCTTCTTGAAGGCCTTGGCAGGGGTGCTGGAAGGTGCGCCAGCTGGGGACTCATTTATTCTGCTGGGGGACTTCATTGCCCACGTGGGTAATGACAGTGTGACCTGGTGGCGTGATTGGGAGGAACGGCCTCTCTGATCTGAACCAGAGCATTGTTTTGTTGCTGGACTTCTGTGCTAGTCATAGTTTGTCCATCACAAATACCATGCTTGAACATAAGGGTGTCCATGAGTGCACTAGGTACCAGGACGCCCTAAGACATAGATTGACTTCATAGTTGTATCATCTGATTTGCGGACGTTTGTTTTGGACACTCGGGTAAAGAGAGGAGCTGAGCTGTCAACTGATCACCACCTGGTAGTGAGTTGGATCAGATGGCGGGGGAAGATGCCTGACAGACCCGGTAGATCCAAACATGTAGTGAGGGTTTGCTGGGAATGCCTGGCAGAAGAACCCATCAGAGAGATCTTCAACTCACACCTCCGGGAAAGCTTTAACCACATCCCAGCTGAGGCGGGGAATATTGAGTCTGAGTGGGCCAAGTTCCGCACCTCGCTTGTTGAGGTAGCTACCTTGAGCTTTGGCCGCAAGGTTGTCGGTGCTTCTCGTGGTGGTCATCCATGAACTCGGTGGTGGACACCCCCGGTTAGGGAGGCTGTCAAGCTGAAGAAAGAGTCCTATCGGGCCTTATTGGCCAGTGGGACTGTGGAGGCAGCTGAGGAGTACCGAAGGGCCAAGCGGTGTGCAGCCTTGGCTGTTGCTGAGGCAAAAGCTCAGATGTCGGAGGAGTTTGGTGAGACCTTGCATAGAGACTCTCGGTCGGCTCCGAGGAGATTCTGGCAAACCATCAGGAGGCTGAGGAGGGAAAAGCAGCACTTTACTAACACTGTGTGCAGTGAAGGTGGGGAGCTGTTGACCTCAACCAATGATGTCGTTGGGCGGTGGAAGGAATACTTCTTGGACCTTCTCAATCCCACCAGCATGTCTTCCATGGAGGAAGATGAGTCGGGGGGCTTTGGAGTTGATCCGTCCATAACCGTGGCTGAGGTCGCCGAGGTAGTTAAAAAGCTCTGAGGCGGCAGGGAGTGGATGGGATTCACCCTGATTTCCTTAAGGCTCTGGATGTTGTGGGGCTGTCTTGGCTGACACGCCTTTGCAACGTTGCGTGGACATCGGGGGCAGTGCCACTGGACTGGAAGACTGGGGTGGCGGTTCCCTTCTTCAAAAAGGGGAACCGGGGGTGTGTTCCAATTATAGGGGCATCACTCTCCTTAGCCTCCCTGGTAAAGTCTATTCAGGGGTACTGGAGAAGCAAGTCTGATTGTTGGTCGAACCTCAGATCCAGGAGGAACAATGTGGGTTCCGTCCTGGCTGTGGAACACTGGATCAGCCCTTTACCCTCACTAGGGTCCTTGAGGGATCATGGGAGTTTGCCCATCCAGTCTACATGTGTTTTGTGGACTTGGAGAAGGCATTCAACCATGTTCCTCAGGGTACACTGCGGGGGGGGGGGGTCCATGAGTATGGGATTGGGGGTGTTGCTATGGGCTGTTCAGTCCCTATACAAGCGGTGCAAGAGTTTGGTTTGCATTGCCGGCAGTAAGTCGGACTCCTTCAGGGTGGGAGTTGGTCTCTGCCAGGGCTGCCCGTTGTCACTGATTCTGTTCATAACTTTTATGGACAGAATTTCTCGGTGCAGCCAGCTGGCGGAGGAGTTCCGGTTCGGTGGCCTCAGGATTCCATCTCTGCTCTTTGCAGATGATATGGTCCTGTGGGCGTCATCATGCCGTGATCTTCCGTTCTCACTGGAGCGGTTCGCAGTCGAGTGTGAAGCAACTGGGATGAGAATCAGCACCTCCAAATCTGAGACCATGGTCCTCAACCAGAAAAGGGTGGATTTCTCTCTTCAGGTCGAGGGTGAGGTTTTGCCTCAAGTGGAGGAGTTCAAGTATCTTGGGGTTTTATTCACGAGTGAGAGAAGAATGGAGCGTGAGATTGACAGATGGATTGGTGCCGCATCTGCAGTATTGCGGACTCTGTACTGGTCTGTTGTGGTGAAGAGAGAGCTGAGCTGTAAGGCAAAGCTCTCTGTTTACCAGTCGATCTACTTTCCTACCCTCACCTATGGTCATGAGCTCTGGGTAGTGACTGAAAGAATGAGATTGCGGATACAGGCGGTTGGAATGAGTTTTCTCCGCAGGGTAGCTGGACTCTCCCTTAGAGATAGGGTGAGAAGTTTAGTTATTTGGGAGAGACTTGGAGTAGAACCGCTACTCCTTCAAGTCGAGAGAAGCCAATTGAGCTGGTTCGGGCATCTGGTAAGGATGCCCCCTGGGCGCCTCCCTAGAGAGGTGCTTCGAGCATGTCCGACTGGGAGGAGACCCCGGAGAAGACTCAAGACACGCTGGAGAGACTATGTTTCTCGGTTGGCCTGGGAACGCCTTGGAATCCTCCCAGAAGATCTGGAAGAGGTTGCTGTGGAAAGAGATGAGTGGGCCTACCTGCTCAAGCTGCTGCCCCCGCGACCCGACTTCAGAATAAGTGGAAGATAATGGATGGATGGATTGTCTAATTATTTCCGAAGAGTGTAAATAGGAACAGCATGGCTCAGTTATGTCTCATTATTACACAACCTGTTGTTCATACTTGTGAAGTTTAAAACTTCACAGGGCACTGGTGATGATCTCATTAAGACAAGGATTTTGGTTTGGGCCGTCCATATACTGTACATACAAACAGCATTTACATAGACATGGGAATAAAAGAAGAAAGTTGAAGCTAAAGCAGCACGAATGCCATTTAGTGGTTAACTGGAGTAAAAGTTTTAGGCCTTCGTCATATCTATAAATACATTATAAATCATCTAATAAACAATAATAATAAAAATAATAATAATAAATATAATACATCCTTAATACACACACACACACACACACACATACATATATATATATATATATATATATATATATATATATATATATTGCACATATTTATATATATATTTGTATATATATATATATATATATATATATATTCACAATACACATATATACCCGTAATTTCCAGACTGCAAGCCACTACTTTTTTCACACGCTTTGAACACCGCAGCTTATACAATGCTGTGGCTAATTTATGGATTTTTTTTTTTTTGATGGGCTAACGAACTTCGTGCCACCAAAACATTTAGCTTCATCATACCCAGGCACTCACATAGCTGCGCAATACACATCTCTCTTGGGGGCCTAGTGATCAATGACTTCTTTGTAGACCACTGTATTTATTTTTTTAACCAGTCGTGTTACATGCACTGTTCAGAAAAAAATAAATAAATAAAAAAAAATGTATTTGTGCATGTTAGCAGTACATATTTAATTAAAAGTTAAAAAATTAAAAATTCTATGTAAATGTCTCATGTTCCAACGTGAACACCCGCAGCTTAT
>NC_056498.1:89733460-89746366 GCF_014905685.2 Nematolebias whitei
TTGATCTTTTTTTATGTTGCTGATTTTTGTTGAGTATACACTTCATACTGTGTAGTTATTTGTTTAAATGTTTATTTTTTTCTATCAGGTTTAGCTGTAATTAATTTTTAATGCCTAAAAACACTAAAGGCAAGCCTTTCTACCACACATCTTGCATGCACAGACCCTGGCTTCAGAATTACAACATAGCGGCAACCATTGAACATTTCCTCCTGGTTTTACATTTGAACAACAAAAACTGTCCATCTTTTATATAATGATGGTTTGGACCCCCAGATTGTGAACACTTTTGATTAATTAATAAAAGATTGTAGTAAAGGGTGTAATTAACCTCATTTTCTGATTAACTTCCTTTATAGCTTGCTAGTGTTGAGATAAAAAAAAAATCCTCGTCCCTAAAAACACCTTTGTTGCAGAAAGAATTTTGGCACAAGATCATAGTGTCAAAAGTAATTAACGCGGCGCTCCCCGCTACGCTTACCCTGCATGGTATTGCTTACTGTATGCAAATGTGGCTCATGCCAATTATTTGAAAGTGATTATGTTTGATATAAATAAAAGGCAAACCAATTAATTATGCTATCTCTGCTGCTACCTAAATACCACTAACTAATAGTGAGTCCAGAATATATGTCAGAAAAAAGTAAATGTACAACCGACCTAACCGATCGTTGTTGCAGATGTTTGCAGCCCAGAAGAACAAAATTAGACCAACCTTTATTGTAGGAAGTGACATGAAGTTTTAAAGTAAGCACAGAAGTTCCTTGAACTTGTTTCGTGACATGTTTTGCTCCTACCTTGAAAACCTTAGTGAGCAACTTTTTCGTGACTGGTCCAAACAACGTTAGCGCTTCTTGTTACACATGTGGCCGCAGCAACAACTCCTAACATCGCAGACTGTGTCAAACTTCAGAATCGTTTACAACTGAATCAGGGAACAAACAAACCAACAAGTTCAGGCTTCGTTGAGCCTTTAGAGAAACTGTTATGGTAGCCATTTTTTACTCCATTGTTATTAATAATGGAAAAAGCCTATACATTCACACAAAACCAAGATTGTATCGTGGGCCTAATTGTGCTTTAACTATGGAATAAATCATCTCTTATTCAAACAAAGTAATTGTAATGAGAGTTGTCCTCACTTAAAACCCTAATTCTCCTAAACCTAACCAAGTAACTTTTATGGTACCAAGAAAGAGACAAAAGCAAACATAGTTCATGTTGGACAGTTTTCAAGTCCGGCATTTCTTTGTCTCCCAACCATGTTTGCTGTTGTTTTGATTGCACCAAACTTAATTGTTCCGTAGAATAAGCTCACACTCTCAACCTTGTAACTATAAGGTGTTTACACTAAATTAGCATGTGACAAAGTGCACGTGCAAATGCCGCACAAACATCTTTAGAGAGGTGGGAATTTGTTAGGATACATGTCAAAAATGGAAATATTCACAAACAACTCTGCATAAAAAATGGCAGACACTAGTATTGTTGCTACGAGGCTTTTATTTTTACACTGAACACATGTTAACATGAAATAAGACATTTAAATGCGTGCTCTTTTCAATGCACGTTCTATTTTAGAAATGTTATGTCTGATGATTCTAAATTTACAAAACATCTTTCAAAAATCAAAAAGTGTAAGGAAATATTAATTATTTAGAATGGAGCACAAATAACCAGCTCACTGCATGTTTAACCAAATAATTTGTCAACCTCCACAAATCCAATCCAAACTGAGGTTACACTTAAATGACGAGGTCAGAGCTGCTTTCACTCTGAGAGTTGCCCCCTCCTCACAAACACGCTCACACATCTGAGTCTGCATGCAGAAATGGGGGGGGGGGGGGGAGACAAAACAACAGCAGCAGAGATGAAGACGCACATTTTCACGGTTTGGAGGGCGGAAAGCAGTTGACAGGGTGAGAGCGCAGGGGAGCTGACATTTTTCTTTTCCCATCAGTGATGTGAGGCTGATGAATATGTGAGATGGGGAGCAGATTCACGGCATCGCCTCCATCAATTACCAGAGAGAGAGAGAGAGAGAAAGCAGGGAGGCTTCTGCAAACTAGTTCACTTTCTTTAGTTTAGAACAGTTGCACTTTCTCAATCTTTACTGTATTTGAACTAATCTCATTAGTCTACAGACTGTTCCAGTTCAACTACTTAACGCTGCGTTCAAAGATAACTCATAGTTGCCCCTGTTTAGTAGAGGACATGGCCCAACAAGTCCGTGAAGAACAATCAAGAATTAGAGGAAAGCACGTGGATTGGACAGAACACAGAGTGGTCTCAGTGTGAAAATAAACCGAGGAGAGAAAATGGCCCAGAGGCAGAACTGTATCAGTTTCTGTGGCTGGAATCCAGTCCCTCTGTCTGGACTTGCTGCCTTTCTGTTTACACTGGGAGGCCAAGCAGTGGAGTGCTGGTCCCTGCAGCCGCCCAGAGCCAAGCCTGGACCGAGAGGAACCGAGTCCACACCCGGACAGAAACCGAACCCACCAACTAATGCGGAAGGCTCCGCAGCTCGCAGTGACGCACAACAACACTAATAATAATAATAATAATAATAATAATAATAATAATAATAATAATAATAATAATAATAATAATAATAATAATAATAGTCTCCATCATGCAGTATTTTAAGTTTCAGGCGCAATGAGCGGACAGAAATGTGTCCCTGACTTTTCTTAATCTGACCGCACCAGGTGAGCTGTACGCAGCTGACTCACACCCATAAAGCCCCCACCTCCACCCATCAGCCCCGATCCTTTGGCTCTCCCACCCTGCCTGGTTCTGCCAAGGTGACCTTCCAGAGTGCAGAGAGGAAAAGAGAGGTGGTGGGGCTGGAACATCAGGCAGGTGCTGACAGAAACATCTCTGGTTCTGGACCAGCAGTGGTTTGCGTGTCTCCGCTGGGGAGGGTGCGCTGCCAGCTGGGGCAGCAGGAAGCACCAAGCAGGGAAGACTCCTCAGCCAAGAACACGTTCTCCTCAAGCGCCGGAAGTCTCTGGTAGTTGTGGAGCAGAGGCACAAACCGCGCGCACAACAAGGCATCCCTTAAGCTCGTGCTTTGACAGGCTGGCGCATATTTCTCCACAACTGGAGGTTGAAGTGTTTACCTGTACTTCTGTCTGTCTGAGCATGGTTCTCTGTCACTGCACGCGCTTGGCGCACACGTCTCTGTGCTTCTGCCCCCCCACATCCACGCTCAGGTCTGCTGACAGGACCTCTGTGCGTCATGACGCGCAGCGCATTCAAAGCTGTGGACTTTTAAAGAATCCACTCCGTCACCATCAGAACAGACTTTATGTTTTTAGCTTTCTAAAGAACTAGCAGCTCTTGGGTTTTTAGAGAAAAAACAAGAAATATTTAGAAACCTGATCAAGGTTAAAAATAAATAAAATAATTTAAAAAAAAAATTTTCTTAGTTGATAAAGCATTCTCTGTGATGGGGATTCACTTTGAAGCTGAAGCCCGTCTGCTCAAATTAAAACGAGTTAAATGGAGAAAAAAGTTTTTAAAAGTAAAACTGAATATTTTATTTTAAAATATTATTTTTCTATCCATCTCACAAACCCATTTATAGTAAACTGTCTTGGATTAAAGGTTTACGGGACACTAAATTCTCCAATCTCAGAATTCTACAATCCCAAACGCACTCCCTCTGCGCGTACCAAAGAAAAATGAATTAAATCAACTCTCCTGGATGAGATTCTGCTGCTGTTAGTTTCTTTAAATCTACTAAAGGCCAGTCTGAACGCTCAAACCAACACTTAGAGATTTAGTTCATCACCACAGATTCCAGCTTCAGCAAAGGAGCCCAAGGCTGCGCGCATTAAGCAGAATGTCACTTTTCACTGACGCTATTTCCTCTTGTGAAGTTGTGTTCTATCTGTGCTGTTTAGCAGTTAAACAAATAAAACAAACTGTTCTCGTCCGTGCCCCCACCCCTCCTCCCCACACAGCTCAGAGGAGCCCGGCGCTGGAGCTGCAGATAATGAGCGCCTGCTTGCATTAAATGGACAAACAGCAATCCGGCATCTCCTGACCCCTCGATGCTCCTCTCGGCTCCATTGATCATCCCCCCCCTTATGAGATAATGCAATTACAAACATCAATAAGGAGCTGCGAGGGGAATCATTATGTGGTGACAGTGATAAATGATGCTGCAGAAAATAGCGGGCTCCTCTCAAACAATCGGTGCGCCCAAGGGGCTTTTGAGGGCCGGGGCCCCGTCGCCAAGGAGACAAATGACATCCAAAATGGCCCTCGCTCAACAGTCTTTCTCTCTTCTTTGGCTCCCTGGTTTTCTTTCACTCACATATTTTTTTTTCTTCGTTCTCTCCCTCCTTTCTTCTTCTATTGTTTCAAAACCAGCTGCCACGCGACGTTTGTTTTTTTGGGTGTGGTTGGAAAGTTTATCCTAAGAGATAAATGATAAGATAAATAATAATCAATTTTATTCAGGTTTCACTAAGTGGCTAAAGATATTGGCATGTCATTGAAGCTTTATTAATATTTCCAGTTATATTCGATTTGAAAACTATAGAAACTTTATCATTTCTGTTTTGTCTTGTTTTTTTTTTCTTTCATCCTAGATTCGTTCTCCTTTAACTTACATGTGGATGGGATCAGGCTTTCACTAGTCCATTATCATTTTTAATCAAATTAAACTTGTGACTTTCTGCTGGTCAGTATTGATAAATCAAATCAGATGGAAGGCTTAAATTAGGCCTAAAATGATTAGAATCATTAAAAAAGTGAAAATTCGTTAAAAAAAATAATATAAATAAACAAATAAATCATACATAAATAAACATCTCAACTGCTAAATAATGTTTATTTGATTCCATTTTTTAACGAAATTAAGATAAAAAAAAAGGTTTAACTTTTAGAGCCATGTTTTCTGACAGGCCGCGGTGCTCGGACCTGGTTTAGGATCAACCTTCTCTGTTGGATTCTTCATGTTCTCTTCTAAAAATGGACGCAAGAAGAGGCGCACGGTTCCTCGTCCAAACTCCGACTTTCTTCCATCAAAACGCGCAGAAGGTGTCCACAGGCCTGTGTGGACACGTCCAGCGCTCTGCACCACATTTCTGCTCCATGCATGAGCCTGACAGTTCACTGGGCGGCCAGTGTGTGTTTCACACGACTGGTTATTATCATTATAATATCTATCTATATCTGTCGTCATTATTATGATCATTATCCGGCTTCAGATTCACTTTTTATGGTTAAACACCTGCAAATGTTTCATAATTAAACATTTAATGTGAACGAAATGAAATATAGCTCACCTGTAATTTAAAAATATATTTAAACCGAGAGAATTACAAAAATAATATTTGAAAGTTTTTACATTTGATGTAAGGAAACAATTATTATGATCAAACGTTCATAAAAAAAATGTAACGAAACACAAAACCTATAAATTAGATTATTTAATCAAGCATCAAACATTTGGAACTATCTTCAAAATAATAAAATAAATTAATAAACGGAGGCTTTCTTTTAATAATTAAAAATGTTTTGTTTTAGGATTTTGGCATCTTTTTACGAGATTTGATTTTTAAAAAGTGTTATCGATGCCAAAACTCTCACATTTCCATACATATGAAAACACTTCACTAAATGACCCAGATGTTGTGTTTAAATGCGCGAGTTAAAATATTTTATTTCGAATGTATTCTGGCAAGTTTCTTTTTGTTTGTGGTTATATTTTGTATTTATGAACAACTGCAGATTACCCCAACTATTAACAAAGAAGCAAAAAAGAAAATAGCAAAAAAAACAAAAACACGAACCAACAAAACAAGTTAAAAATAAACTGATTTGTGCGCTCTGCGTCCGTGCGTAAAAGGAGACGTGCTGCTCTGCGCCGTCTCCAAAGCGCCCCTGCCCCCGGACAGTCAGTTACCCAGCCTCCCTAAAGAGGGCAGTCATGCATGGGCTTTCTCCTCCTGTTTCCACCGCTCCCAGCCGCCACAGGCTCAGGAATTCACATTTCATAGCCTCGGATTTGCCAGCCATGGCGGAGAGGCGAAGCAATTAAAACGTCGCCTTGGCTTTTTTTTTTTTTAAGGATCCAGTCTCTTATTTCTTTTTCTTCTTTTTTCATCTCTGCTTCTTTAGTGTAAATAGCATTCACTCCGACAAAGCAGTCAAAACACAATAGTTGTTGGAGGAGACACAGAAAGAAGGAGTATTGATTTATAACGCGTATATTGTTGTGGACAAAACAGACGCTCTTTTGTTCACTGGTCTGGAGCAGAAAAAAAAAAAAGACTCAGTTTTCCGAAATGTTTTAATCAGATCAAACTCGCGGCTCCTCTTTCCTCGTCTCGTCAGTGAGCAGAGCTCAGCCTCTCCCTCCTGGAGGCGCAGTGTAATCCCGGAGACGACCTCGGCTGCAGGAGCGCGCTGCGCTTCCAGCGGAGCCCTTTGACTGCGGGCAACAAAGCGTGAGGGAGAACTAATCTTCCCATTTACACGTTTGTAGCAGTTTTACTTAAATTAATTTTAATGCTAAATTAAGGGTAGTTCGCACTCCTTTCTTACTGGGTGGAGAAATTACAGCAGTACGCATGCATCAGCACATTAGCACGAAACTTTCTGTCGCTCAGCCGCTTTCGTCAATGGAGACGTGTTTGTGCCACATTCAGCTTCATTGAATCACGTGGATGATCAGGACTGTGCCCTGATTGTGTGTTACAGTGTGTCACATCTTTGGATAGGAATGTAACATGAGACTTGTAGGAGTCCTGTTATTTGAACAAAAGTATTTATTTACAACACAGGTGTACATATATATGTGTGTATATATATATATACACCCTTTAAAGTAAAATAATAATCATGACTTGTCTTCAAAGGAATTTCAAAGATGTGCATAATACATGTCAGAAGCAATGGACAATGGAAGACTTTATATCACACACTCACACTCCCAATCATTCTGCCCCTCACACACACCTCCACACACACACTGTGACGTTTATATTCCTTTCTGTCGTTGATCAGCATTACAGCAGCTGGTTAAATAAAAATGAATGAAATAAATGGTGTTTCCCACAGCGTCCGCCTCTCCCTGTGATCAGGAAGCATCACATGATGAGGAGAAGGGAATCAACCCATTGGCCATGCGAGTATTCAGCCATGTGACATGAAAGACGTCAGTGAGAGACTGGTACAGACTGTCAGAGGTCCTCCATCACAGACACGCATGGAAAAGACGACTGCACTTGTAGCTTCCACATAAAAATCATGATTTTTTTTTTTTTAAAGATTGTTGTGGGCATAAACTGTTAGTCGTGTCCACGACTATATTTCACAGCTGTAAGTACAAAATGAATGAAGTAGAAAACTGGACAAAAGCAACAATGTCCATCATACCTCAGTCTTTAGAAAACATATTCATTGTGTTTGTAATTGATTCAATGAGCTTCATGCCCCTCACCCCACACCCCCATACACTGTCTGATGATTTTCCTGCTCCAATAAAAATATTAAACCAGAAGAGTTTTGTAAACTGAGAAAAACATTTACAAAATGACCTAAGTTGGAGTTACAGGGTGTAGCAAACCAGCAGTAATACAGTTGCTGCATGTGCATGGAAGAGGCAGAGGACTGTGGCAAACAACACCCCCCACCCCACCCCTCACACACTACCACCACAACACATGCGCACGCAAAACATCTAGATTGCCATCATGTGTTGACAATCTGAATAAAGGCCACAAAAAATTAAGAAATATCCAATTGTTGTTTATTCACTTCTGATTACAAAAAAAAAACAAAACAAAAAGAAAACATTGTAACTGAATGAGGGGGGGGGGGGGTCAGATTTGACGTAGATGGCACGCACACACACACGTACGCATTCCCACACACACATAATGTTTGTAAAGAAACCAGGAAAAAAAAAATCAAAAAAAGTTCACATCTTTTTTTAAAGAAAATCTATTAGAAACAACATAATATGCAGAACAATACAATAGCATTTACAATACTTAAATTCTCAGTTCCTGTGAGAGTCCAGCGTAACTTTACAACAGTATACAGTATAATTTCTTTCTCCACTCACTCCCCAAACAAAGACTTGATATAGTTTTATATTTTTACTTTCTTTCCTCTTGCTTTCCAGGTCTCTGTCCACAATAGTTTTAAAGGGCACCTCTTTTGCTTTGCTAGCGTCCTCTTAGATACAGACATTGGCTTCACTTTGGTCCAATCCCATCGTCCCAAAGAGTGGAGTGCTTCGCACAGGAAGTCTCTTTTTGTTTGCCGAAGAGTCGAAAGTAGATCACCAGGTGCCACAGTCGCTGAAACGAAGCGACCCAGTAAGTCAATCACAATCACTTGGACAGAGGAATCCATGTGGGGCTTGAAGGCAGCAACGGGGACGGGGGTGGGAGTGTGGGGGAGGCGGGGTGAAGTCCGGTGGCAACCAGAGAAGAAGCAGGAATCTGTCAAGAGGTGGTTCTCGTCTTTTCCGCTCTCAACTTTCTTCGAAAGCTTGTAAGCAGTTATGGAAGGCTTCCATGTTTCAGGCGTCAGCCAAAAAAAATGCAGTTGGTTCCTTTATCTTGGGGTTGTTGGTTGTCGTCATCAGAAAGTCTGGGCATCCCATTCCCGAGCTCCGCGGGCCTCGGTGAGACACGATTCCCCTGCAGCTCTGAGGAGAGAAGAATCAAACTGATTAAAATGGTGTCATAAAAGCTTTGACCAAACTGTGCAAAAGGAATGTTTAACATGAGCTCAAATAAATTCAGAGGCATGGACTGGACCAGGATTGGTGCTAATGTTGTGGCGTAATGTAATAGTAAATGATAAATGATAAATGGACTGTACTTATACAGCACCTTTCTATCTGATCAAGATACTCAAAGCTCTTTACAATCTGTGCCTTATTTACCCATTCATACAGCACTCTACTAGATCTCTACAAAGATAATTGAACAAATCATTCTAAAGAGACTAATCAGAGCTTTATCACATTCATACACTGATGGGACACACATCAGAGGCAATGAGGGGTTCAGTGTCTTTCCCAGGGACACTTCGGCATGTGACTGCTGGTGGATTCGAACCCCCAACTCTTGCACTGGAGGACGACTGCTCTAACCACTCAGCCACAGCCGCCTCAATGTGTGTCTTAGCAAATACTGGTCAAGTCAGTGGAATATTATTCACCTCTGAACAGGTTGGAATCATTTTTCCACCATAACTGCAGTGCGTTTATAATAAAATTATTAAATTAGTTAGATGTTATTAATCATTCCAAACAGCAGAGCTTCAAACAGCTGACTATCAGCTTTCATTTACAACCTGCAGACAGAGCCTGTTTTACTGAAACAGTGTTAATCTGGGTCAGAGCAGTAACCAAAGTTAGTACTACACACACAGTGAGACAGAGAGCACAAAGCCTTTAGTAAGTTAATCCTACACCTACAGTAATGCTACTTTAACAGGAAGAAGGGACTTAAAGCCCAAACACACACGATCGACTTGAAGTGATACCGAGATTGAGTGCCTAACGTTTCCTGGATAATCCGTTTAACTGGACGGAGAAGAAACTTAAATGTACACATATTTATTTATTTTTGTAAAATGGTTGCATTTATTGGTTTCTTTTAAAGAGTGACGGAGGAGCTCAGCTCTATTTGTGTCACTCAGCCGAAACACCTCAAACTGATGCAACCTGCATGTCAACATTCCTGTTCAGACAAAATGTTAAAAAAAATCATCTGTACCCTCTTCCCCACTGCATTCCTGTTTTCGGCTGCAACAATAAGAGTCATCTATCTCAGCAAGTGGAGAGTCCCTGCTGAGGGCGCACGGCCAACATTGTTGTCTAAAGAGAGAGAAGGTGAGGCCCTACGACACCTGTCACCTGAGGGTGGCGTCCACGTGTTCACCGTGTGCAAATACTCAAGAGGACTATTACAGACAACCCAAAGTGTTAAGTAAAGCACAAGGAGCATAAGAACAATAATGGAATAATATCATTCCTTTTTCCCTCTCATCAGTCAGATTTACATAAAGCTAATCATAAAACAAGAGCAAGGTATTTCAAACAAATGTGAGCTGTTCTCTTTTCTGTACGAGAGACTTTTTTCAGGAGGTCTTTACTTTAGCTCTTTTCCTCACTCCTGTCTTTTTCAAGAACTGACAATTTTGTTGTTGCTGTTTGTTTGGTCAGCCAGCTAATTCTGAAATAAAGCATGAAACTAAGAACCAAGCATGAGCTTTTAGGAACGTTGTTACCAGCAGCCTGTCAGAAAGATGCTATTCTAATCATTTTAAATGTATGCAAATTACCAAAAATAACAGTTTGACAAAAATAAAACTGTCTTTGGCACAAGCAGTGTGATTCCTGTAGAGCTATTACCTGAAAATGTCTTAAAACCATAACTTTCAGAGATTGTTCATCAGCTGAAAATGTTTTTTTTTTTTTTTAGATTAGGTCTGACACTTTTTCTTTAGTCTGTTCCATTGACTTTACTTTTTAAAGAACACACTGTACAATATGTTGTCTTGGTCAAGTACAAAGACTGGGCAATAAAAGAATGAAACAGCAGCCAAGGTTCAAAGAAAAAACTTTAAGAAGCCTTCAGAAAACCTGAAGAACTGTTAATCAAAAGTACTTTTAAAGGTCAAAAGCAAGTCTAGCTTCCTGGAGGCAAAACACAAAGAAATTAAAAACCTTGCGATTCTTAAAGGAATGCATACGCCCAACATTTCTCATGACATTGTTTTTTTACTGGGACCATCTTATCTTGAGAAATTATGATGTTATGGTTGTTTTAGTCATTCCTAGAAAATAACATTGAGTGCATCATCTCAGGCAGTATTGCAATATTTCACATGATCTATCAGAGCTAGGTATATGTGTTATGAATGACTATCGGCTACCACCACATCAAATTTTAGTACAACAACTGTAAAATGTATCAAGTTCAAACCATTTTTATGCAGGCTAAGGTCAATTAGCTATGGTGGCCATATAGAATGGGGTTGACTCCAAAAGCTAATAGTTGTAGATGCTAACTCCATGGTTACTTTCTGAAAGGTTCCTTAAAATCTGTTGTGTGGTTAATGAAATAACAGTCGGCTTTTTCAACAGTTAGTAGCAAAGTTTTAAACACACATCAAACACATGGTGAGTTTTCACTCAGTTTAAGTTGAGGATCCATAAGAGCTACTAACACCAAATTTGAGTCTAATAGCTGTCAAACTGACTAATGTGTTTGCTAACATTGCTTAGCTGTGGTGGCCATTTGAAATGGGTTGACGTCAAAAGGTAGTAGTTGTACATGTCAACCTAATGAATGTTTTACTAAAGTTTCACCAAATCTGTGAATGGTGCATGAGCTATGCTAATGGTGCAGACAAACAAACACACACAGACACAGGAAAAATAACATTATCACGCCATCTTTGCTTTGGGCAGCGCACAATAATTATGCATGGTTTGAAACTTTGGCAGAGTACTGTACATTTACTTTCAATTTAGTGGTTATATTTACATATAAAACCAGAAGCATCAACAATTTATTCATCTGTTGCGTTGTCATTTCAAATAGATTAACTTCCATGTTTATTTAGCCCTGGTTAACAAGAGTGCCCTGATTACTACGGTAAACTCGTGTCAAGGGGCTAATAATGCTATGAGTGCTTGAAAAAGGACAGCATTGCTTAGAGGGTTTTTCACCTAATAAGCCAATCAATACATTGAGCTGTAAGTCTCATTTCCTAGACTTTGAGAGGGATTCCACAGGGGCCACATCAACAGGGACACACATTCACATGGACAATACAAGGGGGCACACAATCCCCATTGGGGCCTGTTTTTTTTCCCCCTTCCACTGTTAGTTAATAGTAAAGGTTCATCCACCAGAAAAAGAATTTTAGGGTGGGGTGACAGTGGGAGGGTTTGTGGAAGTTGAGGCTGAGGGAAAGGATCTTGACCTCTCAGCAGAAGGTTAACAAATTTGGGCTTAATGATTGCTGCAATGAATTCTGGGACAAAGGGTCTCCAGCCGAGACCGGTAGCAAAAGCATTCGTTCATTCAAGCGTTCTGTGCAAGATTTTGGGAAAAACTCCTAATGGGCTGGACCAAGAAAAATCCCATACCTTGTGTGTCATAATTAATTCTTCCACTCAGTGATAATGCTCCTAAAACCCAAGATTACAGTTTTTAGGTGCTACACATGGCTAATTTTGTGGAAAAGGGAAAACAGAAGAGAGGGAACAAGGGGGAAAAGGGAGTAAGGGTCATCAGGGAGTCGTTCTCGTTGCTATCAAAGGCTCCGCTCGCTTCTGCTTCAGTTGCTGGGCTTCATCTCTGCTGACAGGTGTATTGTTTCGCATGGGGCTATAAGCTCTGTAATCATCACTGGGTGGAAAGCATAACGCTCTTCACTAAGCAGGACTAATTGGCTTTAGTTTTAACTAATGTTGCGATGTGACTGCTAGGCACACCTTCTGTATCAAGGCTCAGTACTCTCCGGCACAATAACCGCTCCAGTCAGCCCCTGAAGCAACAAAATCTCAACTCTGCTAATGAAAATTGCTTATAAAATATAATGAACCTGCACTCTCTTAATCAAATAAGATAACTGTCCCCCTCCTTCTTCACATAATAACCTATTAATTTAATTGGTCATGAAAGAATATAACACATCACTTACTTTTAAATGACCTAGAAAGGAGAATAGTAGAATTTAGAGACTGTGGGAGCCAATGAAGATGTAAAGAAAAGACAAATCGAGAAGAAGAGTAGACATTTTTCTGTCATTGCCCCTCTCTCGACTTTTTTTTACTGTTCTCCTTTCTAGGTCGTTCAGAAGAGCGTGGTGTGGGATATTCTTTCATGTCTCGGTGATCTAATAGGATATTAT
>NC_056498.1:89746766-89756651 GCF_014905685.2 Nematolebias whitei
CCTTCCTTCCTTCCTTCCTTCCTTCCTTCCTTCCTTCCTTCCTTCCTCTTTTGCCCCTCTCTTCCCCTCCTTTTTGTCATTTATTTGCCTTCTCTTCAGCCACCCCTCCCTCTTTTTAGTCTCCTTTCCTTTCTTTTCTTCTGTTCTGCATGATTTTTCTGTGCTTGCGTACGTCTCACAGAGAATTCCTCTGGTGTCCCAATTACAAGATTCAGCAGGCAAATTGAGGCTGTTTAAAGCAAGGCCTGTTGGGAAAGGCTAGCAGATGCTTAGACACACAAACCAGCCATCGTGTTTGCACACTTACAAATAAACACCAACACACTCGTCCCATTTTTGAAGCACAGCCCCCCCCCCCCCCCCCCACACACACACACACACACTTCCTGCAGTTCAAATCTGAAAGATGTCACTCCATGCAAGATTGTCCGTCTTTTGTTTTAACTTTCGAGACAAAACCAAGGGTGGCATATTTTCACTATGGTGCTCTAACACGTGCACGCGCATTGTGTGGTGAGTTAATGGTCCTTATTTTTGTAAACCGAATAAGTCAAATCCATTGGTCACACCTCTGGTGATGGCATATTTAATTTGGATCTAGTCAATTAGGCCCAGCTAAGCTCCATACCCTGCTGGCTACCTCCTCCATTTTGCACTAGTTTGTGTCCCCTCTCTGTGCCAGGAGTAATCCTATTACCATACACACACATGCACATATCCTGTACAGTTCTACAGACCTGCATGGCTGTACAAACACCCAGTCATCAGTGTGAGCATGTACTTCATGTCTAAATGTTGTGCGCTATACATGTAGCTATAGTTCATTGTTGGGTGTGTAGCACACAGAGACAACAACGAGCTTTGAGTACAATTGGACTCAGAGCCACTTTAAACACACTGTGCACTGTGACACCACCGAGCCTGTGTACATCCAGAATTATGTGGGAGTCTGTTTTGCCCTGGGGCAAGAGTGAGGGAAGGAAAGGAAGGGGAGGGAAGGGGATGGGAGGGGAGGGGAGAGAAGTGAGAGAAAGAAGGGAAAAAAGCCACAAAAAAAGAAAAAAGGTGTGCAAAAGAGATGGAGGAGGAAAATTGACAGTGAGAAAATCCACAAAGAGGGGAACCAGACAGAGCAAGCATTAGAAAGACAGAGAGAAAGTGGTGGTGGTGGTGGTGGTGTGTGTGTGTGTGTAGACTGGGGTGGGGGGGTCCCTGTAGCTGGTTAGCATGTGTGTATTAATGTAGCTCATGCATCAACAGCAACCCGGCAGATTTATGACACTTAAGGGGCACTCACTTCTCTCTCTCTCTCTCTCCTTGCACCAGCAACGACTGCTTACAGTTTTGCCAATCAGTCTGTTGCCATAGTAACGTTCTACCTGCCCCCCACCCTAAGTCCCCCACCCATCCCCTGTCCCAACCCATCCATGCCTTCTTTCCTTCCCATTGCCCCTCTCCTCCTCTCCCGTGTACCAAACCAGTGGATAAAATGTTCAGTTGTCCCTCAGCACTGTATCCTGAGAGTGGAACATTTCCCCATTGATTAGTATTATTGATGCTGCGTCTGCATGTTGTTCTTTTGTAACCTCCTTCTATTGTCATTTGTTTTTGCTTTTCTCACCTCCCCTGACTGATGTGAAAAACGTTTCGTTCTGTATCTGTTGGATGTGGGAAAGAGCAATACACGTGCACAGACTTTACATACACAAAGAGTTACAAGGATGTGATCAAAGGCTCTTATCACCATGCAGAGGGTGGGAGAGTCAGAGGAAAAGTAACAGACGAAAATCTGCTGGGGAAGAACATGAGCCTGCTTGTATCGACAAACTCCATTTAGACATGTAGAAAATCTAAACAAGTTATTTTCAAATATATTTGTTCAAGGAAAATCTTTTTGCCAGATAAGAACAGTAAAATCCATGTTTATGTGACAACAAATTCTAATATTGTAGGCACATGCCTTGATGTGCATGTTAAAAAAATAATTTTTTATTGATAATAATCTATTTTTGAGTCTCATATCTACTTTTACAATGAGGAAAAAACAATTCTGCTGAACAAATAAGAAACAAAAAGATATTGTGTTGGTTCAAGACCATGTGTTTAAGTGTGTACTTACATTTCCCTTTGTGTTGTGATTGTTCAGGCTCAGGTAGGGCTACATGTAGTGCCACTGGCCTTCCATGCCCATGTTCATGCCCATTCCACCCATCGGCCCTATAGAACAAAAAAAAAAGGTGTTTTATATATGTAAACAAACATACAAACAATATAACATAAAAAATACAACTACATGTTTTCAAGTTGTTGTTTGTTACGTCAGTAAGATTTGTTTTAATGTGCTTTAGCAGAGTCCCTGTTTTACTGTGAAGCTCGTCTCAAATAGCAGAGCAACAAAGCTCTCTGATTCGAGCAGGAAGAGGTGTGTGAAAATGTTGAAGACGAGTACAAGAAGTCAGCTGGCACTTTATCCAAACCTGCTGACTTTAGGTGGAGGGTGAGACTTGAGAGAATCCCAGAAAACAGGGGATATGGGAGGAGGAGGAGAGCTTAAGGACAAACTCTGGGATTAAACCTGATGGCGTGAGAGAGCGGCCGAGTTTGAAGAAGTGGGGGTGAAGAAGACGATGGTGGTGTAATGAGATTGAACACACCTGTTTTAGTGTGTTCAGGATGGTGGGGGAGGGGTGCACTCTTTGTTAGAGAGGACAGATTCTACTATCAGCCAAAACACCAGACGACAATCCACAGTTACTAATTGAATTTCAAGAAACACAGTTATAGTATGCTCCCTGCAACCATCCAACATAATCTATCTTCTGCAAAATGCACACTGAGTACACGGCTTGTTTTCTATTGAGGTTGTGTAGCAACATTTAGCTGACATTGGTCGAACATTTGAAGACTGATTAGTTTGTAAAATAATAAAAAATTAAAGGATATGAAGCTTGTTGGCATGCACAGTCAAAGTACAACAGTGCAGCAAATTAATCATATTTCTGTGATCTAATACTTCTAACAGTTAAACTGACCTAAACCTTTAGATGAGCAGACAGAATAATAATTATTTTTATTTCTGTAAGAAACATTCATTGTAATATTTTGTTACAAATCTGGCAAAAAATAGTTTGCACCTACTTTAGTTGAAAAGCGGCCGTGCACTGTTGTAAACTGATACAAAGGTCACAAAGAACTTGTTTTACTTCTCTCAAGATTTTCTCAACAGCTCTGGTTTTCAGTCATTTATTTCAAGTCGTTCTGTTTTTGTTTGAGAATGAACTGACATAGTCCATGGGCCATTTCTGAAGCATAATGATACAACAAGGACATGGGGGACATTGTGTCGTAAAGTACACCACAACAGAAAATTACTAAATGGATGGGAAGGATGAAATGAACTTGAGGAGACAAAAATAAAAAATAAAAACAATGATAGGGCAGAATGTAGGAAAGCAAATAAAAACGAGGCAACCAAAAGACAGAAGTAATATCCGTAGACCTAAGGAGGAAAGAAAAGGACAGACACGCAGAGAAAGCCTTACCAGGTGGTCTGATTCCCATGTGCTGCTGGCCGTCCATGACGAAGCCACCCATTGGCTGGCCATCTGGATTGTAGGGCGCTCCTTGACTTACTGTGGATGGAGGCGAAGACAAGGTGGGAGGGATAGAGGGATTGGAGGGAGGGAGCAGAGTGGTCAATTAGTCCTTTTAATTAAAGCTCAGCAGCCGGAGCAGGATCATCTGCTGGCTGGTGCACGCACAGGAAGCCACAGCAACACTGTACACATAGCTTTCCACTGTAAGCCCCTGGTAGACTTTAATGCATCTAAATGCTCTAAAAGGGATCAGACTAAGAGTTTAATATACACTATCGTACTTTGAAGATTCCATGGGACTTTGATTTAAATGCAATTACCTAATTATAAAAACTAAAACTAAACCTATTTAGCATATTAGCATAACTCAAGTTTTTTAGCAGTAATTTTAAAACTAGTCAGTCAGAACATACTATTAAGACTTCATCATAACAATCTGTACACAGTGTTTGTGCTCAGATGCCATCTGTTTGCACGACCAGTCAACATGTATATTTTAAGGTTCGAGGGCATTTTCACATTTTTTATCCAAAACATTTGACCTGTTTAATACAAACTGCCAAGTATACAATGTCCATCTACCTAATGTGATGTTTAATGAAGAACATGTTGGCACATAATCCGGCAATGCTTTTAAAGTCACTTCTACTCAATGTATAATTGCATATATATGGTCAAAGATCCCAAATGAATTCCAGAAGCTCCAACCAGTTTTCAACAAAAGCTCATTCTCAGTGAGTGGCCCCAGAATCCAGTGCTATCTAAATGCTTTATCTCATAAATACTGCCTAAAACTGAGCAGCAAGAACAAGTGAAATCTGATACGGTTCTTATTTTTTGGCTTCCCTCCATTGTTCTGCTCTCATAGAAGACCACTTACCTTCGATTTAGGCTGTTTGGGGGTCAGTCAAGCAAAAGCAAGACCTCGGCCCTCACTGAACGCCTTTGAACTTTACTGCACACCCCTAATGCCACTTTGACCTCTTACCCCTATTACAGGTAATAAAGTTTACAGCAGTCCAAACCAAGACATGCACCAGAGGGGCCGCTCACTTATTCCCTTGCACCCAGAAACTGTCGTAAGTAGAGCTGAGGGAGGGTGTTTAAAGGTGTGGGGAGGGATGAGGGTCAAAACAGGTCTGGAGCTAAAAAGCCAATCAATGGTCACACCTCAAAAAAAGAAACCAGGGCATAGTTTTTTTATGTTGTTGGCTTAAGCCAAGGAGGAGGGATTGTTGTTCTTTTTTTTTAACATGGCTTGCAAAGCATAAATATAAGGGTTGAGAACACTGACAATATATTTTACAAGATTCCCAAGGTTTTCAGTTCCAAAAATTATATTTGTCAGTTAATATATTTTCCCCTCACGTGACAGGTTTATTAATAGTTGCTGTTAATATTGTAATGTTTTGCCTGTTAACTTTGTTGGTCAGTAATGATAGAGAAGAGGACAGCCCTTAAGTATTTGGACATTACAAAAAGGAAGCATCTGTTCTGTATTTTTCAGCCGAGAGGCCTCTGGGTGCACTGACTGTAGATGCTGAGCTCTGTGTGACTTGAAAATAGTAACTATAGGTGACTTGCCTGCACGGTTTGACTGGTCGATCATAGGCTGCACTATTCTCCTCCTTGCATTGATGAACCTGCAAAAGGTGAAAGAGAAAGGAGGCCCGGGATGATTAAAAAAAGGAGGGATGGGTAAAAGAAAAGGAAAGGGAGGAGACAAAAACACAGAAACAGTCAGAGTTTTACTCAAAACAAGATTAGGGAAAAATGCTGACTAATACCCTGAAAACCTTGGCATCCAGCAGAAAAACAACCACATTTCCAAAGCAGCCTCTTTTTTTAGCTAACCATAACAGTGATAAGGAGTAATTACTTTCCCATAAGCATCGCTGAGCCCCAGTAAAGCCCTCATAGAGCTACAGAGAAAGTCACATTTTAACAATTTTAACAACTAAGGAGTTGTCTTTGAAAAGTCAGAACTTCACAACTTGTGTGAACTTGCCTCAACGCAATCTGAACACTGGGGTCTTTGTGGGGCGAGGCTTTACTGGGATTTTCTCTCTGCCTGTCTGAAACATTTCAGACAATTTTTTTCTTTTTTTTTTTTGGAGATGTTCTGTCTCACAACGAGCTGAGATTGCTGACTGGTTAACACGCTCGCTCGGCTTCAAACGTGGCAGTGTGGCAAGTGTTGCTGACAGAAACATGTCACGTTGCTTCTGGTGAGAGGCATTGTTTTGGGCGTTGCTCTGGTACGACAGGTGACCCAGTGTTACTTTTTTAGTGCGTTTCTGTTTTGACTGAGGCAAGATTTTGCAAATATTTCCCTGGACTCTTTACTAAAAGCATACAATCAAACCATTTATTGAGCGCAAACACACACACCGTCACTCATATTCAAATCAGCTTCTCACTTTTTTCCCGCAACACCCCCCCCCCCACCCCCACCCACACAGCTAATCCCTCTCCCACTCTTACGTGTATTCACAGCCATTAATGCCCTCACAGAAGAGCTGCTCTGGCCTTGCTCAGGCTAACCCCGTTTGAAATGACCCCTTGGCCTGTAATGACCTCAAGGAGAGAGGACTCTTGGGGCTTCTGACTTGATTTATGTGTTCCTGCTGTTGCCCCACCAAACACTTCTATTTCATCTCTGAAAAGGGGAGCATTAGCTGAACTTAAGGGGAACAATAGTACTGCTAGACTTTTAAAAAGCTGGAAAACAGCATTTATGAGCTCAAGGGATTGTGGAAAAGGAGAATAGAAACCAGAAGTTACAAACGTGCTGCATCTGTTTCTACAGTGATGAGTGAATGGAGCACTTTTACTTTTTATTTCTTTAATAATCCCTTTTCAAAAGTGCATTATGTATGTGGTTATTCCATTTAATTATTTAAAAAAACAGAGATGTTGGAAACTAAGTAGACAGACATGGATTGCATTATTATTATTATTATTGGGCAGCGTGGTGGTGCAACTGGTAGAGCTGTTGCCTCTCAGCGAGCAGGTCTCTGGTTCAAATCCCAGTCCAGGGGTCTTTCTGGGTGGAGTTTGCATGTTCTCCCCGTGCATGTGTGGGTTTTGTCCGGGTACTCCAGTTTTTTTTCTCCCATAGACCAAAAACATGCGAGTTAGGTTGATTAGTAACTGAATTGTCCCTAGGTGTGAGTGAGAGAGTGAATGGTTGTTTGTCTCGTTTGTCTCTATGTGGGCCTGTGATGGACTTGCGACCCGTCCAGGGTGTACCCCGCCCCTCGCACAGTTATTGCTGGACATGGGCACCGGCGACCCCCGTGACCCAAAATGGAAGAATCGGGTAAAAGATAATGGATGAATGGGTTATTATTATTATTATTGTTGTTGTTGTTATTTTATTTTTTATTGATTTATTTAAATAATGATCTAATGATATATTTTTAGCTGCTTCAAAAACGTTTTTTTGATATTGTGTTGTTTGTGATGTTTTTTTTTTTTTTTTTTGCTTGTTGTGTTTTTGTTTTTTTGTCAGACAAAGTGCATTTTGTCTAATGCAATAAAAAATAAAAGAGGATCTCATCACCGGAAGATGAGCCTTTGGATGTTTCATTCTGTTTTTGTTACAATAATCTTTATTGAAGTGGAATTTCAGGGGGTCAGAAAGAAATAGAAAGAGGAAAGAATGCAAGAATGCTCTGACATGGCAGAGCACCATCAAATGAGAGAACGTCTGGAGTTTTATCACCAACGCTCTCCCCCTCTTTTCCTCCCCTGCTACCCTGTTTTGCTGGGGGAGATATGGGGAGGAGGAGCGAGGGCAAAGAGGGCTGAGGAGGCCCGAGCATTCCTTTTACTCTCCTCTCCTCTGCTCTCCAAAGCCTTTACACAAGGTCAACTTGAGGCCAGCAACAACTAACTATTGACCTCTCCTTCTCCACCTCCTTCCTCTTGATGTTCACTGATTCCTCCTTGCATCCCTTACTCTTATTTATGTCTGTTCTTCAAACTCTCATCAAATTCTCTGATGCAACAAATGAGGTTGCAGGAGTGTGAACCCTCTGTGGACATGAGGTAAACTCTGAAAAGCATTTGTGTTGGAATCATTAAACAACAGCGACTCAGCCTCTATATCTGTTTCCTTCTCCTGCTGGCTCCCTCCTTATCATTCCTTCCCTTAATGGTGGAAAACGACAGCCCAACTCTGAGCAACGAATCTACAGTCTGACCCCCCAACTCCCTCCTCCTCCCCTCCTCTTCTCAAAAACTCATGCCGGTTTCCTGTCCCTGTCGTCCTCATATCTGAGGCCAGATACACCATGGGGCCTGGAACAAAGGATAAAATGCCTCTCATAATAGCAGCCAGGGGAATGAAGAGATGGAGAGCAGGAGAATGGTAGGGAAGGAGGAGTAAAAGAGCAAAGGGCTCTGTTCTGCAAACCAGACACTCTTGCTGTGACCGTTAATAAGCTGACACAGAGAAAGCCTAGCCTGCGATAGAGGGAGACAGCCATGATGAGGGAGATGGAACGAGAGGAAAAGAAAAAGAGAGGACTCGGAGATAGATAAAGAGTGATGGAGAAGAGAAAAAAGTGGCGAAAAAAGAAAATCAGAGTGAGGCTTCACCTTTTCACGACCCCTGGGTTTTATAGGGCCAGTGTTTATGGCCTGTTCACTCCCCTGCCTCCCATCACAACACAATGAGCTTCACTATTCAGCCCAACACTGAGCAACAATAGCTGGGCTTTTTCAGAGAGAAACTCCATCGGTGATACAAATAAAGTTGAAGGAAAAATAAAAAAAACACCAAACGCAGGGAAAGGGAACGATGACATGTAAAGCTCAAAATGTGTAGGAGCTGGATTCCCATCAGGGGCACATATGTTTGACACGTGCATGAACCGATCATACAGTGAATGAAAACAGCATGTCAGCCATATGTTGTTGCCAGATTTCAGTCCACTAAAGTCATGTAAGGAGATTGGGTGTGTTTTATTCTTCTTGTCTCCGACATTTTTCCTCCTTTTGATTTTGCTAATGTCAGAATTAAGTCTCAAATCGCTCTCCATCCTTCAGCGGGAAGAGTGGAACTGATTGCGACGGCGTCTGCCAAGCCCTTGCTAATGTCCTATTCTCATTACACCCGAGACACATCCACATCCACACACACACATCCACGACATACTGAGTCAAGTCAGCTGCACACAGGTGTATGCAAAGCGCACGTGAAATGCCCAATTAAAAGCAAGAAATTGTCTTTTTCATCAGCTGCCTTTGTTGCGTGACCAATTAGGGGATAATTTAATAACGAGTGGTGGAAAGATGCAGATTGGATATACAAAAGGTTACTCCACGAGCTCATTGATTTAAATTCATGTGGAGTTCTCAATAGTTGTTGCGCACGTTCTCGCACGTGCACGTCTCCAGAGCCTACAACTCGTATTATATTAGTAATACGAGACACACTGAAACACACACATGTGCACACATCCCCGGCACTCAATACCAGTTAGTAACCTGAGAAAATTTGCACACTCGCAGCCTGCACAAACCTCACATTTGCACACAGCTGGATATGTCAGCGTCACCTACATTCATCAGGACCAGTCGGTGGATTTCAGCGCATGTGGACAGAAGTTTACATGCATATTCATATCTGAGAGACACTTAAAATAACTGTGTAACCACACACTCCTCGTGGCTGCCAATCAATGTGATTTAAAAGACAACAAGAGAAAGCAAGCTCTGACGGGTAGTCGTGCACTTATCATCAGGTTGTCACTACGTGGCTAACATCAATTGTCTACTGCTCAACCACAATTAACGCCCGATTCATATATCCTCCCTACACACTGACAACACGCACAACACACACATAAATTTGAAATAAAACAATTTATGTTCTTTCTTTTGTTGAAACATGTTCAAATAAACCCTGATTTAAGGACTATGATATTGATTTGCATTATTTATGTCAAACATTGTATATTTACATTTATGCACATGCATAATTGTAATTTCCAGCAATAAATCACAAATATAAAGTATACTACAAGACTACATATGAAAATTAGTCTCTTAGGCTAAATCTGGCATATTTATGTGATGTATTCATGTTGATTAATATGCATTGTCCCTTTATGAAATAAACATAACATAAAACGTAACAAACTGCTAGCTATAACTCTATACACCCCTTTTTGTAAAAGCTAATGCAAATTCTCATCATTATTTTCATGTACATGTTTTGAAGCATACTGCAGGTGTGTGTGTGTGTGTGTGTGTGTGTGTGTGTGTGTGTGTGTGTGTG
>NC_056498.1:89756661-89766212 GCF_014905685.2 Nematolebias whitei
TGTGTGTGTGTGTGTGTGTGTGTGTGTGTGTGTGTGTGTGTGTGTGTAAATTACAATTAGAAGTTTCTTTCCTTGTACTCAGTTGACAAGTCAACTCATAAATCACCTTCGTCGTGTTTCTCCCTTCCTCGCTTTTTTTTCTCTCCTCCTCAGAGTCATTCACAAGTCCGGTGCTCAGATTAGATCATTTAGATTAGTTTAAATAAACTAAACCCAGCTGCTATCAAAACTATACTTGCAAGGTGTACAAATTCACAGCTAAGCAATGAAAACTTGAACAAACACACATACAAATAAAAGTCAGTGATTTACTGAATTCTTATTGTTAATGTGACTTTTGTTCCCACAGTGGTTTAATTCATTAATCCTTGTTCAATGGAATGCATTTTTCTTAACTAATCTCTCTTATAATAAATATGAAAAAGCTTTAATTTTATACATTGTAAAAATTTGAGCTCAGATGTTGATCTCAAGTTCAAACTTTTAGAGATAAAAGAAAACATCCAAGCTAATTAATGTGTTTTCTGTTTCACACCAGCTGCATTTTGAAGCACTTGTCCTGAGCACAGGAAGGGAGCAACTGTCTCCTTACATTTTAGGCTCTGAGTTTAGACACAGATTAAGTAAAAAAAAATTGCTGCAACTATTCATTAGTAAGCCACATTTAGTGCTGAGCCAAAATAATATGTATTGTTCCTAATTTGTCTGGACATATTTCAGCAAGTACAAACAGCTGGATGCTTTGCTACAAATCAGCGATGCAGCAGAAGATGTGCTACGTGCTCACACTTGTTGGTAAATTACCTCATTCTCACCTTATTTTTTCCACAGAACTTACTTGACCACCTAACCAGCTATAAAGACCCTTTGAATGAGGTATGTAACTTCTACACAAACACGCTTCGACTTGTCTCTCAACGCCATCCTATAGAAAACCACTACATGCATCAGTTCTGTGGAAAAGGTGTGGCGACGTTTTACCTCAAGATTATCAGCTTCACCATGAAAGATGTAAACACCTACTCTAGTGACACACAAATACAAGAGGATTATGATGTCATGCTGGGATCCCACCTCCAGTTCTGAGTGCTGTTCGGCAGCAGATAATTTGTTAAAAGACAAGAAGCCTGTTCTTTGAGTCAGCACAACTTACGAGTCTTTATTGGCAGGCAAATCAGTCCTGAACCATCTCCAAATGAGTCCGTTGCTACGCACAGACAACAACCAACACACAAACACATACATTCAGTATATACAGGACAGCAGCGCCACCTTCTAATGACATGAGGTGGATTAACTGGAGGGAAACTTAAGAAAACAGTGTGAAATTTAAAAAGTGTCAGACTGAGACATGGGGCCACTCCATCCCCATTACTGCATACACATAAAATGCAAACAAGTATGTTCACGTGCACACAGTCCCTGTTGCTTCACTGCCTACAAGCCCGGCACCCATTATGAGAGTCATGAATGCACCACTAAAGCTGGTTTTACAGAGTGGAGCAACAGGCTGGGAAGCCACTCACACACACTTATACACACACGCACACACACACACACACAAACCAAGGACGTGTGTGTATGTCTATGACAACCAGGTGCCTCATAGAGTTATGTAGAGGGAATGTTTGCTGCTTGAAAAATATACATGAACTCATTGACGGACTGAATTGGCTTTGCAGACCTTATTGATTTTTAAATGGAACTTGCCAAGAGACAAAACATAAACTGAGAGCGTCAAAGAAGTGAGAAAGAGAGAGACACTGACTATAATAAAAAAAAAAAAAAAAAAAGACAAAGATTTAGATCTCAGAAGAAGATTTTTTGGTGTCACATGTGACCACAGTCATTGTTCCACTTCAGACACATTCAGCCAGTTTCTGGACTCAGTCGATACCAGAGAGCAGGGACAACTCTCAGTCGGTAGAGAGCAGGGTCGGCTCTCAGTCGGTACCAGAGAGCAGGGTCGGCTCTCAGTCGGTAGAGAGCAGGGTCGGCTCGCAGTCGGTACCAGAGAGCAGGGTCGGCTCTCAGTCGGTATCAGAGAGCAGGGTCGGCTCTCAGTCGGTACCAGAGAGCAGGGTCGGCTCTCAGTCAGTAGAGAGCAGGGACGGCTCTCAGTCGGTACCAGAGAGCAGGGTCGGCTCTCAGCCTGGATTGCTCTGCTGTCCTGTGTTGTCCACTCCACAGATACAACAGGACGGAGCCTGTGTCCTTTAGCCTTTGGGCTTGGATCGAATTGTGTGAGCACTGAGCAGCGCTCACTCTGTGTGCACATGCAAGCTCCATTCCAAATGTGCGGTTAAGCTAAAGAGAATGTGTTCACTTACACAAAGTGCGTTTTTTAAAATATGTACATAAATAAACTCCCAGACTGACTTAGTAAATGTTCTGTTAACACAAAGACGAAGAGCAGTGCCACACAGAGACTATGTTGCTGACGGGGCTTGCAGCCTGCTTGACCTAAATCCCACTCCACACTGCCCGTGTCATATCCTGTCTCTGCGCGTGTCACTTCCCCCACCAGCTCACAGCAGCCCTCATTATAGGGAATCGCATTGACTGCCAATTGTTTTTTTTTTTTTTATCTTGAAAACATATGAAATAATTTAAAAAAGTTTTATTTGAACAAGATTACATTTAAACATTTGTTTAGTTTAATTTGAGGTGATCCATTATTGCATAGTCTTTACTGCTGAAAGTAGACGAGTCTGCAGAAATGGTTTTAAGCATGTCCCTGTATATGTGTGATTGTTTGTCTGTTAGAAAAATATTCCATTTACTATTGGATGAAATTTATTGAAACTTGCAGAAATTAGTCACTGAATATGAAAACTAAAACTAATCAACTTTTGAAGTTTTCAATAAAACACAAATCTGACTGTAACTCAATGGATTTTACAAATATTGACCTGTAACAAAAGCTGAGACTGATTCTCAACACACATTCTGAGGACAGACTTTAAGGAAACTTGCAGGAAATAGTCAATAGGTGTACCTCTACAACTGATTAACTTTACAGCAGCCAACAAACTACTGAGAACAAAATATGGCTGCAACTCAGTCAATGTTATAACTATTGAAGTAAAATGCTGTGTGGTTGTAGCTGAGCCACATCTACAACATAAAGTCTAAGTGCAGCTCATTGTTCAAGATGTTTGCTGAAAACATTAGCATTGCCCGTCAGTTTGTTAGCAACATATCCCTGAACTATTAGATAAATCTTTACAAAACTGTCAGGAAGTAATCCCTGGATGTACATCTACCACTGATTAAACTTTTGGAGTCAGTCCAATTCAAACTGACCACCAAACCTAATCAATATTAGCCAATCTATAATTGGCTATAATGTGGTCAGTTTTACAAATGTTCTACTAACATGTTCTATAGTAGTAACAAGAATAATTCATAACACTTTTTTTTAAGGTGTCACAAAAACTCCTACTAGTCTGTCACTCCTCTACATGCTGTAATATGAGCGTACACTAAACTCTGACATGAAAAGTGGTGAGAAATGTGATTTTTTTTTTAAGGATCGCTGGACCTTTAATTATGTATGACTATACATATATTTTCATGTAAAAATTTGTATAATAGGCCATTGTGTTTTGCTATTTTATGCTAATCTAAATATTGCTTAATGGAGTCGTAAAGGCATCACAAAAAAAGGCAGTGAATCACTTCCAGCACCTCGTCCTGTCTTTTTATCATTTAACTCCTATTTTGTTTCTGCGTCCTGCTGATTTCACTTTACGGCAACTGTTTGATCAACATATGAAATCATCAGTGTGAGAACATCAACTGACTGACGGCGGCGAGTCTGACAGCGACCATGTGCATCCACACAGACCCTGGCATTCACATTCTGTCGCCTTTCATGTTTTGGAGCACCCCCGCCCACCCCATCCTCATTACAAAAGGAGGTTGAAAAGCAAGGGAGAGGAGTGGGAAGGAAAGAGAAGGGAGGGAAAAAAAAGACAGAGCAAGGGGCGAATGACGAGAAATGCAGGTTTGGCCCAAGGCGGGCTACTGTGATGTAACAGCAACATGGGGAGAGAGTGAAAGAGAGAGAGGTAGAAACGAGGGAGGAATGGAGGGGAGGAGAGATGGCAATTGTTGCAGTGTGTGCCGTTGCATTTGGACACTGATGCATGCGCTCTCACACACGAGCACACAGATTTTCTGTTGACAAAATACGGTTAGGAGCAAGTTGTGTCTGCACAGGCTGAGGATTCCTGTAAGAGGCTATTGTTAGCAACAAACTGCCAACAGAGAGAAGAAAACGTAGTTCCTGAAATTATTTACGCAGCTTAAGTCAAAGGGTGAGGTCACACCTGAAGGGCACCGTATCTGCAGGAATATTTGGGAGTTTCACAGTGAAGCAAACTTGACAGAAGTGCAGTGTATGAAACAGGCTGCAGGGCATGGGATGAAACTTGGCTGACTAATTCTAACACACACACACACACACACATCTGAAAACTTTCTGTGAACAAGTTCCAGCATCTCTCTGTCTCCAGCTTGTCAACATACCAAACCTTTCAAATCATCTCACTCTACCTGTTTTGTCTCTTCCATATAATTAACCATTTCATTGTGTTCAGCCTGAGCTTCACTTAAAGTCTGGATAATCACTGGCACTGTACGACCTGGGAATATCTGATTGATCCAATCAGGAGATGAGATCATTTCAAGAAGCTATAATGATATAAACACTAACTGCCAACAGAAAGTTGGACATCATTTCTCATTGAATACAAAGTCTGAGCAACGAAACTCCTGCAAAACTTTTGTACAATGAATTTTATCGCTCGCTGCCGAAGTCAAAGTTGGGAAACAACATTTTTGTGTGCGTGTTTGTGTTTATTTAAAATCTATCACATGAACCACTGGACAGGTTTAATGCTTAATGAAACTTTCAGGAAACAATCTTTGGATGTATTTCTTCAACTGTGAACTTTTGAAGTCACATTGTGATTCAAAATGTTATCCTAAACTTCAAAAATTAGTGTGTAAATTTCTTGTTTCGCCTTTTTCAGCTCAATGTTTAAAACAGTTTCAGATCTAGATGGCTCAGTCTTAGATGTATGGATTCCTTCAGTACTGATGTGCTCCAAGGCTGTGAACGATCTCCCTCTTCCCATCAGATAAGCCCCTTCACTGTCCATTTTTAAAACTCTTTTTTAAAACAATTCAATTCAGTTTATTTCTAAAGCGCCAAGACACAACAGAAGTCATCACAGGGAACTGAACAGAAACATTCATATATAAAAATAATAATTTAACATTATATATCTTAGGACCAGACTGCTTTGAGTTTAACTCCAGCACAGAACTCTCATCTTGAGCAAGCATGAAGGAGACAGTGGAAAGGAAAAACTCCCTCATGAGGAAGAAACCTTTAACAGAACCAAGCTCAGGACAAGCGGTCATCTGCTTCAACCAGCTGGGTTTGAGAGGAACAGATACACAATGGCAGGTCAAGAATAACATTAAGATAGAAATAGTATCAAAGGAAAACTATTCAATTTTAACAATTCCTTTAAGGAAATTAGGTCAATTTGTCCTCTAGTAGTCTAAGCTTAAGGCATCATAATCTTAATTATAGGATTTATGAAAAAGGAACGTCATAAGACCAGTCTTAAAACTGGACAGTGTGTCAGCCTCATGGACAGAAACTGGAAGTTGGTTCCACAAGAGAGGAGCCTGATAACTGAAAGATCTTCCTCCCCTTCTGCTTTTTGAAAACTCTAGGGACCCCGAGTAAGCCTGAAGTCTGAGAGTGAAGTGCTCTGTTAGGAGAATATGAAACAATACAATCTCAAATATAAGATGGAGCTAGGTTGTTGAGAGCTTTGTAGGTTAGAAGTAAGATTTTGAATTCTATTCTGGATTTGACAGGGAGCCAATGGAGAGAAACTAAAACTGGAGAGATATGATCTCTCCCACTAACTCCAGTTAAGACTCTGGCAGCAACATTTTACTTCCTGGCTTTTAGCATAGATTGAATTTGTTCTGCAATGTTTTTGTAGTTTTGATTGATCTTAATGTTTTAACAACTGTTTTATCTTTTATGTGGTTAAACGTTCTCGATTTAATGTGTACAGCACTTTGTTGCAGCTGTGATTGTTTTAAATGCCTTTATAAATAAATTATTATAAAGGTTTTTTTTAATCATAAACATGTTAAAAATTCACAGACAATGTATAAAAAAACAACAAAATGAAACATATTTCCTATAATTTCATTTTCTTGTCCTTTTGTCGTTCTGTTCCTTCTCAACCTGCAGCTCTGTTGTCTCTCAGAAACCTGATCAGCAGCAGATACATGCCTTAGCGCTCCTGCTAAGTATCCTCAGCATTCATCCACTCTCCCCTTTGAATACTCCCTCAGTTTTTTTCTCCCCCAACTCTCTCCCTCTCTGTCCGAGCTTTTAAGACGTTCGTAAAAGGAGGTCTTATTGACAAAACAATTGCTCGGCAGGGCTTAAACACAGCCTTTAAAGGCGTATTATTAAATTGCAGGCAGGAAGGAGAGGGCCAGCCAACAAGGGAAACCTGATGACCTCGCCATTGATTTTTACATCACCGGAGCGTTAGGAGAACTTAGCACAGAGATACTGACTGCGCCCAGAGAGAGAGACATTTTATATGTTACACTCTGAGCTTTTAGCTGCTGTCTGTATTCAGAGGGCTATAATTATGTAGGATTGTTCAGAAACTGCTAATACTGTGCGGCTGCAGACAGATCCACGTTCAAACACACCTGAGTCTATTAGCAAATCTAATTACTAAGTTCTTGTTTAATATTTCATCTATTTCAAACATTGTAAATGAGTTTATTTTAACTGGAGTCATTGACAGAAGTGTTTATCTTCAGGGTTTTCCAAAGCAGTTGTTTGTATTAACTTTCCTGGGTGCATCTTGGTAATAATTTGTTGTGTTGTTAACATATTAAACTGGAGTTATATTGTCTTATTTAAGTGTCCTTTATTGCCAAAAGTCAAAAGGTGGCTGATCATATTTTTTCTGTGTCTTTGTGGCTGTTCATGTTTGCCATACAACTTGTCAACTACTAGAGTTTTTATGAAACTTTGAGACTGTAATTGTTAGATGTACATCTAAAATTGATTACCTTTTGAAATCAGATCACTTCAAGATGTCTGCCACAGCTGATCAACCTTAGCAAATATAAAAATCACTACAGTCTAGTCATATTAACTAATATTCAGCTAAAATTGACCGTAGTTGTTGCTGAGAATCCTTCTCCAACACATATTCCAAATGATAACAGATATCGCAACATTTAGGTTTAAAGTATTGCCATTAACTATTAGTCAACTCTGTTAGCAAAATATCTAATTGCACCACTGGAAAAAAATAACTACTGCTTTTAAAAAGTAATAATTGAATGTACATTGATAAATGATTGACATGTGGAGAAAAATTGCACAAAAACACAAACATTGTGATAACTGTAAATTTTACAAATAAAGTTATATCTTATCTTATCTTGAGCTAAAATTTATCAAATGACAGTCATTCACAACACTAATTATGAGCTTTAAATCCTGAAACATTACATAGGATTGCTAACATTTTTTTTTAAGTTTGATTAAAACATAACTCAACATTCCTCAAAAACGATATTAGCTTATATTAAAAGTTGCGAGCCATATGTCTGAACGCCTGGCCTTTAAATTCACAAGGTATTAAAAAAAAAAACATATATCTATATATATTTATCATATTGAATTCAGATTGCATCAAACGCCTAAAATCTTCTCCAATATTTTAAACATGTTTTGAATTTACTAACGTAAAAGCAACAAATGTGAATTTCTATGCAAAACTAGAATAAGCAACTTAAAGACGTTCCTTTGGAGTACACGCTGCACATTGAATAGTTTAATTAAATAATTTACCTTGTTACAAATATTTTGTTATCAGATACTTTTTCTGTGGCTGCTTGTGAGAAACTTCACTTTTAAAAGGAACTTGAGTGACTAAAACTAATTCAATTTTTTTTTTCACTAAAATGTCAGTAGTTGTGTAGAAATAAAGTGTATTACATTAACTTTATTTATTCACGCATATTTTAGCTACATTTTGACTGAACAACTGAATCCAATTCAAGTTGTAAACAATTAAAACAAAAAGCACAATCTATAGAATCATGATTTATTTAAAACAATTTATTGTCAAAATTCTTTATACTTTGACTATTGTCTGCTCGTATTCAGCTCAGCCTGTTTCATGACATTTCTGTGTGTTTTCAACTTTTCACTCTCTGCTGCACCGTTCCATAAAACTGTCCGAGTAACTTTTCGACTTTGTGTTGAATGTACGACTCGTTCTCCATTCAAACTGAGATTCCCCGTGTTATGTATTCCTCCCAATAATTCATGAGTGATCTGCGCCCCTCGCCGGCCTTTAGCATTTTTATTTAATCTGCTGGGCCCCACCACGTGCTTGCTCATCAATAATGCACGCCAACATGTGTGTTAACACATCCATGGCGTGTGAGAGAAACAGCAGCAGAGTGTGTGAGTGTGGCAGATACTGTGTGACGATGAGGGGGTTGTTTGTGTTCACACTGTTTTATGATGGGACTGCATGCTCCTATTAATGACTTTTATATGAAAAATTTCTTACAACAAAAATATGTCGGATGCTTTTCATCTTTAAATCGACAAACACTGATGACTCGGTCTGCGATCGCCTGACACTGAAGGCAAAGGCAGAGCGATGCGTTTGTGTTTCATATCGGTGTGTGTCTGATTTTCTGCACTGTTAGCAAAATATAACTGTTGGATTCAACCCAATTCAAGATGGCTGCCACAGCTAACTTTAAGGGCTATAACTCAGTCAAATTTGCTGACATTAAGTTAAAATGTGGTGTTGGATCAGCTAAGCTTTGTCACAAACACACACTGTGCAACATTTTATCTGAAAACCTTGGCATTATATGTTAGAGCAATTTCCGTTTGTCTGTTAGCAAAATTTCTCATGAACCACGAGACAGCTTTTACAGTTGCAGACCTGGTTTGGTGAACCTGAACATACAGTAAATGTAAATGTTTGCATTCAGTTTGGCGTGTTTGTATGAATTTTGACACGTGTGTCTGTGAATGTGAATGAGAGCCGCTGACGAACAGAATCACATCTAGGGAAATTGACTTCACTAAATCTGTGGGTCAGGAGGTAACATCACCAGGGGTTGCTATGGAGACACCCAATGACGGGGCTTCCCATCCAGAGCAACAACACGCTTGTGAAATGGCAGTTCCCCTAACATAACCTCTCTCTGTCTCCCTCTCTTTCCTTTGATTGTCTCTCTGTTTTATATCACTCCTTTCTTTTCTTTTCGAAACATTTGTCTCCACTTCTCATTGCTTGACTTTTTTTTTTTCTGTTTTCATTTCTGCCACCACTTTTCTCTCCCTCTTTGTTGCTTTAATTCTCCATCACCTTTTCATGCTACAGCTTGCTGGCTCAAACAACTGAACCGTGTGTGGAAATGTGCCTGTGGACAAACGCACACACACATAC